>NC_056727.1:396310975-396382338 GCF_019279795.1 Protopterus annectens
AGAGATGAGCTTTGTCCAGCATACAAGGCATCCCTGGCAGTCTTTTGTTTAACCTTTTTCACATCCGCAAAACAAACAGCATCCGAACTACTAGACTAAAAGAACTGAATTTTACTAGCAACATAAATAGGACATGTTGGAGAGACAGATATGTTTTTCAGAGAACTTCCATTCTGTGGAACCTGCTGTCTATCCATGTGAAGCAGAATTCCTCCCTATCCCTGCTTAAGTGCAACTTGGACCAATGGATGGGTAATTGAAAATTCGCCACTCATCTGGTGCCTATTTCACTGATGGACAGAGGCAGTCAGTAAATCACTTCCTATATAAATAAAATGTGTGGGTCACATGGATTGCAGGGCTAGACTTATAGGGGCCCTAGTGGTTGTTAGCCTAGTATACACCTATATTCCTAAACCATCGTAATCTGCTCTCTTTGACTTTCTCAGCAATTGGAGCTACTTTGGCTTCTGCTGTTATGTCCTCATTTCTTCATCTGTCCTACAGTGTACATCCTACCATCCATCTGGGGAACTTAAATTTCCATCACCTGTAGCTTCCTCAACTGCCCTGCCTATACTGCCCAGATTTCTGTACCATACAGTAGTACTGGTTGCATCACTGTTTTATACACCTTACTTTTCAAGTTCTTTGACATTTTTCTGTCATAACCTACCCCAACACTCTGTCCTCCTCATTCAGATTTCTCTTCTTCACAACCAACCTTCACAGATGGTTGAAGCTGTTAACTTGTTTCACTATTTTCCCGTCTATCTCAATTCTTAACTTTTTCTGATTTCCTGCATTTGCTGCCATTGCAGCTGTCTTATTTCTGCTCAGTTTTCCCTTTGGTTTTTCATTCCATTTGCATGTCATTCATTGAAGTTCTTGCTTAGAGCCTGCCCGTAATGCCACATCATCTGCATACAGCAGTGTTGTTTATCTGTCCCCTCTGACCTGTTTCCTAATAAAGTCCATCACCAGTATAAACACCATTAGGCTCATTCCTGAACCCTGATACACACTCATTCCCACTGGAAATCCCTCTGTGAGTCCAAATATTGTTTGTACTTGAAACACTGGGCCCTTGTACATAGCCTGCACTAATTCTTCCGATGTTTCTGGAATTTCAAACCACTGCAGAAATGTCCAACTCTGCTTTCTTGGGACCATGTTGTATATTTTATCCACATCTAGGAATGCCCCATTGGACTTTTTCCTCATTTATAGCTTCTTCTCAACTATCTGTCTCACTGCAAACATCAGGTTGATTGTGCTCCATCCTGATCTGAATCTAAACTGCTCATCTCCCATCTTACTTTTCTACAGCTGTGAGCATTAGTTTATCAAGTACCCTCTCCTGAACTTTCATGCAGTGTTGCGAATGTCCCTTTTTTGTTGTACACTGGCATGCTTATTCTCCAATCATCTGGGATGTACTCTTCTCTCCTGACTCCTATGAGTATCCTTAGGGGCCATTTTTCCCCTATTTCATAGGGTTATAGGGTCATAGACGGTTACTAGGCTAACAGTCCTACAGCCCTTACAAGCCTAGCCATGTTTATCCCGAGTTGCTACAACTGTCAGTGGTTAGGTGTGTGAAGCTCGCAGGGGTAAGGGTCTATGGTAGTTAATTCTGACTTTCTCTATCCAGGAGGGACATGGGCACCACCACTGGAGTGAATTTTCAGTCACCGATCCATTGATCTAGGTTGCGTTTGAAGATGATCACGGAGGGGCTCTGTTTCACGTGAATTGGAAGCTTGTTTCAGACAAGTGGCAGTCTCTGGGAGATGTATCTATCTCTCCAGCATGACCTGTTCATGTCAGAAGCTATGCTAAGATCCCTGGAGCGAGTGACCCTCGGGCAGTTTGATTTACGAATGTGTAGCATTTCCATCATGACTGGGTCAGAGACTGCCCTGTAAGCCAGGCACACATCACCCCTTAGCAACCTGTAGTCAACAGAATACAATGACAGAGCTTTCAGGCTTTCCTCGTAACTTATTTTGTGTACCGTGCAATTTCTTAGTGAGAAGCCTCTGTGGTCTCTCCAGTTGTCGCAGGTGTCTGGTGAGGTAAATGCAAAAGGGAGCAGTGTACTCAATTACTGGTCTGATGGGCGGCTGCAGTGGTGCAGCAGTTAGTGTTGCTGCCTCACAAAAAGGGGTGGTCCATTTCAATTCTTGGCTGGGGTGCTTTCTGTGTGAAGTCTGCATGTCCTCCATGCCTTCGTGTGGGTTTCCTCTGGGTGCTCCCATTTACTCCCACCTCCCAAAGACATGCTGCAGGTGGATTGGACACTCCAAATTGGCCCTAGGTGTGAGTGTGTGCATGTTTGTGCCCTCTGTGAAAGGTTGAGCGCTGGGCTGGCAACTTGCCACTGTAAAACTCCACTGCCAGTCATTCTGTAGACTGTTGTTCCACTGTGGTGACCCCTAATGGGAAAAGCCAAAAGGAGGAGAAGAAGAAGATACTCAGTTATTGGTCTGATGAGGGCTGAATATAATGTAATTATAACATCCTTAGATCTAGGTGTGATGCCTTTATGTATACGATGTGCTACATAGAAGGATTTCATTACTACTGTGGATACATGGTGGTCAAAGCTCAGGTTGCTATCAGCCTGAGTACCCAGATCACGTACCTCTGGGTCTACACGTAGGGGGGTGCTGTCTATAATGTAATTAGCAGGGACATCAGCTTTCCCAAAGGGAATAATAATGCTTCTTTTTTTGCATTTAGCTTTAATCCATGGCTTTGGCATCAATCCTTTGTCTACGTTAACCCTGTCTATAGTATATAAATATCATTGAGGGACTCAGTGATTGCACTTACTTTGCAATAGTCAGCTAACCTGGTCAGCCAAGGCTGTCCAAGTTGGCCTGGATGTCTGAGAAATAAATTCCAAGCAGTAAGGGGCTCACCACATAACCCTATGGTATACCACTGGTGACTAGTCTTTTGCTAGAGGTGAAGTCACCCACTTTAACAGTATGTGTCCTGTTGGTGAACCATTTGGCTACCCATTTGGTAATGTATAAGTTAATTCCCAGTTGAGCCTTGGTGACTTTCTTGAAGAAGTCAACCATGTTTAACAGACATTATCTACCTTTTACGAATCTGAACTGGGTTGGGTCCGGAGTTTGGTGATTACCTGTGTCGTTGTTAATAAGGTCCATAATGATTTCACCCAACATCTTGATCATATCTGCTGTGATCTCATCTGAGCCTACTGCCTTCTCTGACTTTATTTTTGTTAGTACTGTTCTTACTTCTTCTAGGGTAGGATCCCCTTCTTCTTTCATCTTAGACTGTATCTGGAGCAGTACAGTTTCTATGAAGTTGCCCTTGACAAAACTTAACTGGGTTGAAACCAGTCTCTGTAGATTTTGTATGTTGTTGTTTAGCATGTCCATGGTTATTCTTAACAGGACCTTACATGAGACTAGTCAGGCGTATGGGTCGGTAGTTTCCTGAGTCCATGGCTGGCCTACATTTGTGCAGAGGGATAACAATTGCAGTTTTCCATTTATTTACCACAAAGTCTGTTTAGAGGCTACAGTAGAAGAGTATTTCTAGTTGGCCAGGTAGGTCATATTTTATCCTATTAAGAAGGCATCCTGGGATGTTATCAGTTCCTACTGATGCAGTGGTTTTGGCTTTGAAGAGTGCATTGATAGATTTGTTTCCTAGTGAGAGTTGGGGGAGCTGTGGTTGTGGGTGTTTCTTGAGATTGGTCTTGGGAGGGGGAAGTGGGGTAAAACTGGGGATACATTTATCAGTCAATAGATTATCTCATATCCTCAGACTCAGTGTAGGTGGCTACATTTACAATTAGTTCGGCACATTGTTGTGCATTGCCTTTGAGGCTTCAAACATAGATGAAGAATACCTTGTGGATGTTCTTAGGCTGGGAGGCTGTTTATGACATTTGGATTTGATAGACTTAATTAGTCCCCTGCATTGTTTATTTAACTTAATGAGAGAGCTCTTTCCTTACTGAACATTACATTTTCTATTTTTGGCCATTATTTTCTTCAAGCCTGTTGATCTCAGAACTCCATCACGGTAACTTGTTTTCCTTTGGCTGGGAGAATAGTATGCAAACATGGCAGATGATTGAAATGGAGTAGAGGTGAATGCCAACTCCATAGAGATATTTGTTGCTACAGGAGAAGAGATGTTCATGTAGGAAAAAACAGAAGGAGATCACAATGAGGATACAGAGAGTTTGTTTCAAAGGGACCTTTTTCAGGAGATGAAACAAAAACTACAAGACAAATTGATTATAATTACAACCTTCCATTAGGGAGGGTTGTGGGATGATATATTAAAAGACTTAGTAGAGCATAGTGGGCCAGAGACAGGGAAAGAAATATTGTGGGGTGAAATGATGAAGAAAATATATCAGGAGGAAAGACAAAAAAATGAAGAAAAGATCTTTTGGGGAGGTGGTCTGAGAACAAAAAGAAATTAGAAGGGAGAGGTTAAAGATAGAAGAAGTGGAAAAGAAAATGTTTGCAGTGAGAATTCAAAGTAAGGAAGAGTCAGAAATAGACATGTATGATGTATGAGACAAGGGTGTTGTGCCTTTCGGGATATATCTGTTTGCACATATTTACAGTCTGTACCATCAAAATGTGATGTATCTTCATACCAACATGTAAAAGAGCAATTTCTGTAATATGCAGCAGTTTGTTGACTGTGTGTTAAGAGTGTAAAAGCTTTTTCTATATTATTCAGCTATATGTTGACTGATTGATATGCACAGATACCCGTGCTAGGCAGCTCCAAAATACTTGCTGCTATGTTATTGTTCTAAGGCACGCTAGTTTAATTTGGATGCCAGAACTATTATCTACAGCTATATATATATATATATATATATATATATATATATATATATATATATACATATATATTATTAGCACTCAACGGGTATTCGTCTGGTTCCACGCTATGTGAATTAGTAAGTGACACTCTCTGTTTTCATGCTCAGTGTTGACTCTAATTTATCACCCCTTAACTTCTGCTTGGAACATACTTTTTGTTAGCTTTCCATAGAGAAGTGAACATTTTATGATGTTACATTACTATTCACCAATTCAGTTTGCAATGCTTGATTACATTTGTTGCTTCTGAATTTAAATGAATGTGCTTCAGCTCAACTGTTCAGATTACAATATGAGATCATTTTTGTTGCTACTGATTTTAAATTAATGCATTTCTGTTAAACTAATCAAATTACACTGGTTGATCATTTTTGCATCTACTGACTTTATAGTAAAGTGCTTCCATTACTGTTTTTCTTTCTCTCGCATATCCTTTTTCTTCTCTACTTACCATTCTCAGCTCTCAGTGCCTTTCTCTGCAGAAATTCTGACCAAGTACCACTGAGCTTCTACCTACTATACAGAGCTACAGAGACCACCCATTCTAACAAGAAACCACCTATAAGAAACTGTATGTAGTTCTAAAGTGCCACCTAACTCACCAGAGAGCACACCGCCTTGCTCAGCAGCCATATTTCTATCCCCCTACTCTCTCTCTCATTATCTCTTTGTAGGTCCCATTCTGTGGAGTTTATTTTATTCTTCACTATTCTATCAGTACAACACTGAGAAGCTGCCTGTTTATTTTATAGCTACAACAACCTAAACTCTACTGCTGCTTGTTTAGCTTACTAATTCATATATCTCCCACAGACACAATCTACTTGACTATAAAAATGTACTGCTCCCACAAGGCTCAGTAACATACATGCCTAAAAACAAAGGTTTCTTACAAGTGCTTAGTCGACTGTAAGTATAATTACAACTAAAGGAATTTTTGAAAATAACTGTTTTTTCTGCTCACTATCCTTTGCGTGGCTCTTACCACTCCGTTAACCCTCACTCCTGTCAGGCCCACTCCACTTCCCTACCCTACCCCCATTCCCAACCACCCCTCTCTCCCCAGACTTGTACTCTATACCCACTGCTACATCACCATGTGTGCAAATCAGAATACTCCAACATCATCCCATCATTACTACACTCCATTTCTACCCTATCTTCTCCACATCTCAACCCCTCCCTCTTTTGTCCAGTAAAATAACATTCAATGAACCTTTAGACACCTCTTCAAATAACAAAAAAAATCTAGCCTTAATACTCTCCCTACCATATAATCCTCTCCACATCTTTTAGCACTGTCTCTAACTTAACTAAGACTTATGTTCCAAAACAACTCCCATACAATACTACTGCTTCCATAAACTAAAAGCATCAATTTAAATCTGCTACTACTATTTCCCTAATAACTAACTCTTACTCCCAGTTCTAAGTTTTCTAGTTAATGACCAGACCAATTATCTAAAACTACTGCTAGACAGATAATTAAACTTTAATCATTTTATTACCCACTACCGAACATCAATATTTTTAATCATACAAATACACATTATTACACTAACAATTCTAATATTAATTGCACATATTTCCTCATATCATGACAACCTAACTGAATCAACACCCCATCACACCACCACTGTCATTCACATTGTAAAAACTACATCATTCAGCCACCCCATTTACCCATCCATCTTGCACATATCTACCTGTCACCACACACTACTACCTACCCTACCCTCCCATCACTCCAACAGACGGTCCACTAAATATGTATAAGTACATAACTAAAATCATAAAAACCATAGTACATATTGCAGCCAGACTGTGTCTCATTGGAGACATACATCTTAATCCTTGCCCATCAAACTCCCTCATACCATACTCCAACTCCCCAGGAAAGCTACTGACCTGTTGATACTAAACTTTAATGGTAGAAGCATTTAAAAAATCCACTATTTTTGCACCAATCTTTCCTTTACTCATCAGATATAGTTCTACTAACTGAAACATGGCTAAAACCTGACATCTCCAATAATAAAATTCTGGCACCAGGCTATAATATCCTACACAATGACCAAAAAAAAAACAAAAATGGAAGTGGTGTTGCAATATTATTTAAAAAAAAAACAGCTTAATGTTGAAACATTGGATATATCTAACCTCACCTTTGGTAATGCAGAAAGTATTCTTACAAAGCTAAATATTAAACTCAGAAAACTTGTCAATATAATTAGATGTTACTTTCCACCCAGTAACAACATACCCACCCTAGAGAACCTAGTCTACTGGGCCTCCAAATCATTCCCACATTAAACCATTATCTTGGGGGACTTCAGTATAGATTGGCTAACTTGTAATTCTAGTACTCCCACTATCTACATCAGACACCATGGATTCTCCCAAATCATCCAATCTCAAACAAGAATTGATAAATCAACCAAGAGGCCATCAATCCTCAACTGGATACTGGCAAATAGGCCAGCCCAAATCTGTCAGTCAGGCTACCTTTTGAATAGCCTGAGTGACCACTTCTCAATGTTTTTAATAAGACATTGTACATACTAATAAAAAATAAAAAAAAGTCATCCTCTCTAACTTCATTACAGCTCTAAAAAGTTACATCTGGAATCCACTCAAGCTTCTCAGCCTTGAAGAAGTTGTTAAGTACTTCAGCTCTACCTTCTTAGATGTCTTAAACTCTCAACGTCCTCCCAGAGCCATCAGAATTAAATCCAACTTTGCTCCTTGGCTGAGCAAAGAGACCAGCTCTCTGCTGAAAAATGGAGACAAAACCTGGGCTCATTGGCACAAAACTGGATCCCATGTCTCAAAGCAAACATACCTAGAACTGAGAAATAAGTCAAAGAAAATGGTCAAAGTAGACAAAATTAACTACTACCACAATATATAAATTAAGCATCAAAATGACCCTAAAAAGTTCTAGACAGCCATCAACGACATTCTCCTTCCACAAAAATCCCCCTCTCCAACCACTACTGATACCTCAGAAAATATAGCCACCCAATTCAATAAATACTTTACAGAATCCATTCTAGCCCTATCTAACTCTCAGATTTCTCCCTCTACCAACAAACCACCCAGATATCCTAGTAATAAAAACAGGTTTGCCTTTTAACCTGTCTCTGTGAATATGATTTAAAAAACTGCTTATAAAACTTAAGCCACTACACAAGCCACAGATAAACTTCCATCCAAATTTCTGAAAATCACTGCTGACGCAATTGCATACCCAGTAGCCATTCGTATCAACCATCCCATATCTGAGATCCTGAAATCTGGAAAATTTCCCACATTATTCCACTCCATAAAGGGGGTAACTCAAAAGAACTGACCGACTATTGCCCTATGGCTACACTTTCACACATTTCCAAAATCCTACAGAGATGTATACACACAAACTTCATGGGCTACCTAAACACTCATAAACTTCTCACAGATATACAACATGGCTTCTGGCCTTTTCATAGCACTCCTACAGCTCTTATGTTATTAATTCATACAGCAAATAACCATAAAAACAATAGTAAATATGTATCTGTTATCTTTCTCGATCTTTCTAAGGCATTCAACATGGTCAATCACAGTAAGCTTATTGAAGTTCCATCCAAATGAATCTTAGCAAACCCTCTATTGCCTGGTTTCAAAGTTATTTAACAGGTCAACAGCAAGCAGTTCAATGGTGGCAGGAACTCTGTCCTCTACTGACAGTTACACTAGGAGTTCAGAAAGGCTCCATCCTTGGACCCTTACTGTTCTCCATCTTCACTAACAACCTCCATACTTCTACACTACATGCTTCAGTTATTCAGTAAGCAGATGACTCCACACTAATATGTGCTTCTTCTTCCCTCAAATAACTGCAGTTTCAAACCCAAGCCTCCTTTCTGTCTCTTGAAGCATAGCTAACCAACTCCTAACTAATACTGAATCCCAGTAAAACAAAACTCCTGATCTTCCAGCCCAGACAACACACATCTCCCGCTCTCACATGTAATATCGTATCCAATAATAAAACAACTATCTCTCCTGTCACTCACACCAAACTACTGGGGGTTGAGATTGACTGTGACATGAAATTTGATATCCATATCTCCCTTACCATAAAAAAGCTTCATAAAAAATTGGGCATTCTATACAGAAATAAATAATTTCTCACAAAAAACACTTAGGCCACAATAGCACAAACACATCTCATCTTTACACTTCTACATGCTTTTTCACTCCACATGAATCTTAGAAAATCAGATATAAATAAACAAGATGCCTGCTGTAACAAAATTGCTAAGTTTGCCACTCCATTTAGATCACACCACTGCTTACCACTTAAATAGCTTAACTGACTTGAACTTCCTTATCTCATCATTTACAACCAACTAATACTAGCCCACAAGATTCTATACCACCCTGAAAAAAAAAACAACAGTACTACAAAATTTATTACAGCCCTACTCCAGTAATCGGGTCCTTCACTCCAGTAATAAATTCCTCCTTGAATTAACTAAAGCCAACATTATAGCTGGGACATCCCTCTATTCAAATTTCATAGGTAAAAAATGGAATACCTTGCCTACAGACATCTCAGCCACATCCTCCTTATCACATTTTAAAGATGCTCTAAAAACACACCTAGAGGATTCATGGCTCTGCAATTGTGTCAGTCCAGGCTAGTCTAATGTCCACCCCCCCTTTCTGCACCCACTTGTAAACATTCCATCCTGACATCAAACGGTTTTCTTATCCAACTTAAAAAAATAAAATAATAAAATAAACATTGTCTTTAGCTGATTCTCTGACTCTTTTTATATAGGCACTGCCTTTCATCTGGCTAATCTATTTTAAATTGTTCTGTTCTTCACCTCTTCACTTGACAGGTATGTACTCTTTTTCTCACTTATCGATATAATAATACTTCTTTGTAAACAAAATATATTATTCTATGTACATAATTTGATATACTGCACTGTGATACCTTTTATTTTATTGTGTGATGTAAAGTGTCATTTTATTTTACTATGTAATGTGTTATATGTGGAGCTTTTCTATCTGGACCTCCACTGAAAAAGGACCTGTGTCCAGTCGGACTTTCCTGATAACTAAATGTAAAATAAATAAATAAAGGCACAAGAGGTAAGAGCTTTCATTTTAATAAACAAAAAGACTACTGTGACATTGTTTTGAGATTGCTGAAATTTTAGAAACTTTTTTGGATAAATATGAAAAGAAAAAAGAAATATTCATGGAATAAATATGTTGTTCAGTTTTTTTTTCCACAAGACTTGAAAAAAAGTAATTGCAAACTGATACTGATAGAGAGACTTATTAAGAAGTATTTGCTAAAGAATCTGTGCAATGAAGTGAAGGACATTTCTGAAGTTATAGATAACATAGGACTGTGGACAGGGTCTTGGGACTGTAATGTGATTTTAAAAATGGAAAATGGTACTAGGGCTATGGTTAAATATTAGGGACAACAAAAAATATGTTTTTTGTAGGATAGGGACAGTGGGACAGAAGTTATTGATGGAAACAAAATAGATTGGTGAATGGTTAAAAGGAAAAGTTTAATTGAGAAAAGGCTTAAAGATAGAAAAAGAAAATTCCAGGATGTAGGAATGAAAATTAAAAAAGAGAGGGAATGGATAAATAAAAATTCATTGTAAATTAAAGAGAAGGACAACAAATAATCTTAGGATTTTATTAATAATAGTATAAAGAATGTAATAAGGAGAAAAGGAGTGCTAGAATGATATAATACTTGTGAGGTGGATTTGATACTACTGGAGGATATTATAGCAATAACCCACGCCTGGTGGATTTACCCATGGTTGGTGTGGTTTGGTCATGAGGGCGAAGCCCGAGTGGCCAAACAGACAATCGTGGGTAAATACAGCATTACCCACACCCAGAAGTGGGTTATTGATATTATACAATGACATTATTTAAGAAAAAAAATACTTTTCTTAAATAATGGCATCGTATAATGCCTCCTTGCTGCCCTTCCGCAGCTGTCTGGTATTCTGCGGCAGTTCTGATGTACTGCGCATGCGTATGCTTATGCAGTACATTAGAGCTGTGGGTGGAAGCAACGGAGAAAGCAAGATCTCCGTTGCTTTTAACAAAGTGTCTCAGTATGTTAAAGGAGTTTAACATAGCGAGACAGCTTTAAAAAAGGCAACAGAGAAAGGAAGATCCCAGTTACTTTTTTTAAAGCTGTCTCGCTATGTTAAACTCCTTTAACATAGCGAGACAGTGTCTAAAAAGCAACGGAGATCTTGTGTTCTCCATTGCTGTAAAAAAAAGACTTATACTAATGGAAAATGTCCGGCTGACCAGACCTTTTTCCATTAGTATAAGTCTGATTTACAACGTGCACGCTGACCAATCATCATGCACATTTTGAAATATTAATGGGGGGGGGGGTTGTTGTATAATAGACTATTAAGTGAAGAAGGCTAACAGACAGAAACATTATGGAAGGGCATATAATATGGAATTTGGGTAATGAAAAATGTTCAAAGATTGCTGTATTATACAGGAAGGGAATACAAATTTTGGATTATACCTTACTTAGACTAGGAAGATTAATAGTAGTGGATTTTAGGTGGGAAGGGAAAGTGTATAGATTAATAGTAGCATAAGCATATGCAATATATAAAGAAAAGGAAAAAATTTCAAAAGCTATTAGATTATCTTATAATAAATATGGATAGAGAAATAACGGGAGATTTTAATTGTGATATAAGACATAAAAAGAAAAAATAGATCAGATAAGACAGTAATGGGAGAAGTAATAAAATGTGGAGATTTAGAGTTAGGAACATGAATAAAAACATATCAGAGTGGAAAATTAAAAACGGAGATAGACCATTTTTATTTCAAAGACTATGAGGACAGTGATAGAGAATGCACTGGAATTGTGCTTTTTTTCTGATCACTTGGCTATATGGATTGAAATAGATGAACATATTTAGCATATTAAAATAGGAATAGGAAATAAGATAATGAAAATGACTGGATTGAAAACAGTCGAGAAGATATAATAGAGCTATGGAAAGATCATTTGACAATGAGAAATTTTTCAAAAATCAGTCAGAATGGAGGATAATATTTAAAGAAAAATATAAAATAATGTATTTAATATGGTGAAATAGTAAAAGAGAGAGAAAATGAGTATAGAGAAATGCAAAAAGCTACTTTATGTAGTCTTGAATAAGAATAAAGGGAATATTTTAGAAAAGAAGAGATTTATCAGAAAAATCAAGAAAAAATAAAGATTTATTAATAACCAATTTTTATAAGGAAAAAATGAAGGAATGCCACCATATTTAAGTAGAAGAGTAACGGAAGACACTGGTATAATGAGAGAAAAAAATAAAGTAGGAAAACTGAAAGAGAACATACAAATGTAATGAATATAGTAGTGAGGTATGTGAAAGAGATGGTAAAAAAGAAAGAAAGAAAAAGGAAAGAACAGTATAGGGTAAAGCAGTTTACAGATGAAATAAAGAAAGAAATGGAAAAACAAATAATAGCAGAATTAGAAAAGGTGACGAAGAAAGTAAATTTAGGCTTGGCAGCTGGCCCATTTGTTATAGGATATCTAATATATAAAGATTTAATGCAATGGCAAAAATAAATTTTAATAAATATATGTAATGAATGGTTAAATTATGGTATTAATTATGAAGAAATATTTTGTGATTTATGAGGTTTATATAAAAGAAAGGAGAAAAGAATGAAATTAAAAATTGCAGGCTAATAATGTTGAATTAGAGTGATTATAAACTATTTATGAAAATGTTACAAAGATTAGAAAATAAGTTGAACTGTATAACAAAAGAAGAAATTTATGGAGTTAAAGGAAAAGGTAGTCAATAGTTGTTCATAGTAATTAGAGAAGTATGACATTAAAAAATGAAGTGAAACTAATGTAGCTGATATTTTAAAGCATTTGATTCGACAGAGCATATTTTATGGCAAATAATGGGATAATATAATGTTAGTATACAGATAAAGAAACTATGCGAATCAGTGTATAGAAATACTAAACTTAGGGTTTTAGTAAATGGTTGGTTAAGTGAAGAAATAGAGATGAATAGGGGTATAAAACAAGGATGTGCAATGAGTACTATTTTGTTTGCGATATTAAGGAATAGTGTTTGTTTGTTTTTCGTTTGCCTTTTCCCGGTTAGGGGTCACCACAGCGGAACTCCGGTCCGCTAATGATTGGCAGTCAATTTTTATGGTGCCGAGGTGCCAGCCTGAAGCCCAACCTTCAACGAAAGCACACCCATTCACGCATGTCTTTTGAAAGCCACTCAACCGCAGGGAGAACATGCAGACTCCACACAGAAGGCGCTCCAGCCGAGAATCGAACAGGAGAACCTCTTGCTGTGAGGTGACAATGCTATAAATGAAGAAATTAAAAAGAATAAAAAATGTAAAAGAAATGAGGCGATATATTCTATTATTATGGCTTCTCCTGATGATATAATAGTAACAGCCTAAATGGAGAAGAAATGAAAAAGGTAGTTATTAATGTAAATTATAGATAAAATTAGCAAAGAAAAATATAAGCATTTTTAAGATGATAAGGAGTCAGAAAAAAATATGTTTTGAAAGGAAAAAGATATCAGTGTTAGGAATTGTTTTTGGAGAAGATATATTAAATGAGTAATGGGAGAATTTATTTAGAGATTTAAAAGGACTAAGTATTATGTGGCACAGGTATAGGCTGTCCTTTAATAAAAAATGCATTTGATTAATACAATGTGAACAGGAAAATTATCATATATCACCAAGTGATATGGAGAAGCAGTTTATTGAAAATATTTCAATTCATCTGGGGTCCATATTAAGTCATGTGAAAAGAGAGGTGTGTTATATGGAAAAGGAGAAAGGGCATTAGGTTTACTAAATCTAATAATATATGCAGGTTCTCTGAATTTACATAGGGTTTATGATATGGATAAATGGAAATTAAAATAAAGTTAGTAAAATGTATATTTAAAAAGAAATGTGCAAAAGAATGAGACATAATTCAAGCAAACAAAAGGGTAAAATAATGTCGAAATGAAGATATAAGAATAAATCAAGAAAAAATAAAATTACAGAACATTTTTTTAACATGTAAAAGAGTTAAAAATTTATGGAGAAAAATTAATAGAAAATAAAATAGTTTAAGAATTTCTGGAATATAATCAGATAAATATGAATATGATCAAGTATGTTTTTTATGGAAAATACAGTAAAGAATATATCAATAGTTTTGGTTAAAATATTTTAATTATATGGATAATTTGGAATGAGAGGCTGAATGAGATTATGTTTAATGGAAACTGGATGTTACCAAATCCATCCATACTCATCCCCTTTTCCCATTTTTGCACATGGGGTCAATTGTCTAAAGCCAAGGAAAATTAAATACTGGTTGTGGAAAAAGAGTGGGTCTCTATACATATGTAAAGAGATATTAATAATGAAGGAAAGTAATGTTTAATATAAGTTTATCTTCTTGTAAATATATATTATGTAAATTCTAAATAGTTGTACAAATAAAGACCACCCACACTTTTTGATAGGTGTCATGGAATCTTTTACATCCACCAGAGCTATCACCAATAAAGGCTGATGGGGCTGCAGCTTAACTTTTATCTGTGGCATGGCATACTTAGGAGTGCAGCACCTCCTTATGTCAGTGTAGGCCATTCAGCTACCTGGTGTGGGAATAGAACCCACAGCCTTCTGCACCAAAGCGGAGTGTGCTACCTGTTGTGCCACTGATAAGCTTTCAGCATTAATCCTATGTGTATTTTGGGTAGGAATCGCTGCCTATATGCAGTTATATATATTATTTTAGAGGGTTTTTGTGAATGACTCTACATAATACAACAGTGTTATCTGGGTTTGGGGTGGGGCTTGAAACCTTGCTATGATGTCACTTAAAATAAGAACTTAATCTTAGAATAATTCCTAAAAGTACCAGGGTTACCTAGTGTCCCAAATTTTACTCTGAAGGATATAGCTTTATGGTCCAACCTGACCAGTGAGGACGCTACACTCAGGCAACATTCCCTCACACTGATGAGGACTAGGTCATATTTGCAGTGCTAGCAGGTATACAGACAAGCTGGTCCAGGGCATTTATGTTGACAAAGTCCAGGAATATTTAAACTGGCAAATTTTAGGTTATTTATGATTCCCAGTCTGTAGCAGGGTGGTTTGAAGTCACCCATGATTATGGCATAGGGTTGAATGGAGAGTGACTCAAATTCATTTAAGTAAGTGGTATGCATTTCCTGCGTCACAGAAGGGTACCTATGTCTTGCAAGGATATGGTATTGAATTTTGATTATGGTGAATTGTACATGGAGGAGCCCAAGTGTGTCATACTACTTGACCGGCCTTGAGGTGTGATGATTTTTGATGTAAATTGAAACACCTCTACCTTTATCCCTTTCTGTGCAGTATCTGGCCTAAATGTGCAGAGGCCATTATAGCCCTGCACTGTTGGGGTGTTCTCAGTAGTTCTAAATCACATCTCAGTAATTATGCAGGCATCTGCATTCTCCAGGGAGTGGAAATATTTTGTTTAGACCTCTGGCATTGAACAGTATCAGCTTTAGAATGTTTTGGGTTGGTTTAGCTATCCTGAATTATTTATCAGGTTGACAATGCCTAAAAGTGGTACTGTGATGGTGTATAAGGCTTTAACCAGTATTTGAATGCCTACAGGACACAGGTACAGACCATCACTGATGAAGCACTGTGGTATGTAGAGCATATCCTCCTAGGCTGACAAATATTGTACCCCTTTGAATGACACAAAAACTAAGCCGGTTATTAAAATCAATTATCTTTTGTTAGTATTGTTGCATCATCCTTGGGGAAGGTGGAATACTACTCAAAGCTAGGACCATACCAGTCTGGGACACGTAGTATAAGAGCTCCACCACATCTCTCTTCATATAGTCCAGGGCTGTGCTGTCTATTTCTACCAAGATGGCTACAAAGACAGTAAAAAGGTATAGATCCATGGTTTCACATACATATCTATATATATATATATATATATATATATATATATATATATATATATATATGTCTAAACAGACAGACATATAGTGGATTATGAGGGAAGTGCTACCAAAGGACTCTGTGCTCCTCTTTGTGTAACCACTGTATGGGAGAACAGGTTTGCTGTAATGCTTGGTGGGTAAGAAATCCCGTCTTATACTGATCTCATGGAGCAATGCCCCTCTTCTCACAAACATGGGGCTCATTGAGCAACAATGTTCTCAGGAACTCATAGGAGTAGCTTTACAGTAAATTTGAGATTCTAAGTCCTACATCTATACAGAGCACTGCAGATTGTCTCTGCATGATGAGCAGCATCACTCAAATGCAACAACTTTATACAGACAGAGAAACTGACTAAGCAGATAATATAGACCACTGTCCCATCACAAAAACACACCTGAAGCTTTCTTCTGTGATTCCCAAGTTCAGAACAGAATGTCTTCCCTGACTGCCACTAGATTATAGAACTAACCTTTCTTAATGTAAAATCCCACAAAAGTGAGCTCAAAGTGCAGAAACTACAGAACAAGCGGTAAATTAACCAGCAAACACTTCCTTGAAACAAAATTGGCTACAGTGCACAAAACCAGCAGTCTAGATCAGTGAAATACAGTGACAATGAACAATGATAAGGTGCAGTACTGCAATAAATAATTCAGCAATATAACCACAGAAAAGGCCAGACTATCTATCTATAGTACTTATCTTTCCTAGGATGGCACTTGACTGAAGCTAAAGATAAATAAAAGTACATATCATCTGGACATAATTACGTATGACACAGAGTCCAGGATTCAGAAACTGGCCTGGCCTTGAGCAGTAATGTTGGAGCAGAATGGGTCTTTTATTGATATTGCTTAAGGCAGTAATTCAAAGAGAGATTAGCAACAATAAGGAAAGATCTTATCAGGTAATTTGCATTATCTCTGATTTGCTCAGTGATTCAAACACTAACAGATCCCTTTCTGCTGTTCTTGCAGCAATCACTGCTGGTGGTCAGTGAATTATGTTAGCACAGGCACCCCTTCTTTCAAACCAGCACACACATACACACATCTAAACACACACACACACACACACACACACACACACACACACACACACACACACAAAAACGGACACTCCATCATACAGCTTACCTGTCACCGAGTAAAGAGAATGTCCCTTATACTGGTTCTTTTTTTTTTTTCGTATTCCTCCTACATAATTAATGATTACAGTCAATAAAACCAGACATTTGAGATTCATTCTTCTTATTGTTCAGAAAATATATTGTGACGCATGACCTGTTGCTTTATTACCTGTTTAAAAGTATTTGTGTAATAGTTAGAAAATGTCCTTGATGTAAAGTAGTGCTCCATCACAGCTTTGTTTTGAAGTCTTGAGCATGCCCCAACACACACATTACTGACCATTACAATCAGTATAGTAAACTGTGCTGTGTGCTCCAAGTCTACATGGATTGTTATTATTCAAGAGTGTCCCTTGTATTTACTCCCCCATAAGTCTTTTTGTGTTGTCAAGCATGTTTTTTTTACTCTAGAAGTGACTTAGAGTTATATATATATGTGTAGAAAACAGAATAGGGCCTTGAGGAAGTTTGCATAGGACATGTTACTTATGCACTGTATTCTTTTAGTCAGGAACCTCTCTGGACTTTCCACTTGTTGGATATGCCTGGTTAGGTACAACCAAATGGGGTGTTATACTCAATGATAGATCTGATGAATGCTGAATGCAGTGGAACAATGACTTCCTTGGACCTAGATGCCATACCTTTGTTTAGGTTGAGCAACATAAAATGATTTCCTTACTACTCTAGACACATGATTGTCAAAGGCTAGATTATTGTCTTTGTGTGTCCCCAAGTCACTGACTACTGTGTCAACTCTTAGGGGTATATTGTCAATATGATAGTTACTAGGGTGGATAACTTCCTGAGGAATACTATATTACACATTTCTTGGCATTTTGATTTAGTCCATAGTTCTTGACATCGGTTATCTGTCGGTGTCAGCCCTTCCTGGAGAACATTTGTGTCAGTGGACAATTCAGTGATGGTTCCTAATTTGCAACCATCTGCAAATTTAGTCAACCAGAAGCCATTGATATTGGCCTTGACTTTAGCTAAGTAAATGACAAAAAGGAGCAGTCCCGGGGCCAAATTATGCAGTTGAGTTTCCCACCTTTGGGGAAATTACAGGGGTCAACCCAAATGAAGTGTGCAATGTAAGTGGCTAATACTGGGGAAACCACCTTTTTGACTGTGGTACTCCCCCTCCCAGGTAAGTATCTGCATTGTCTAAATACATAAGCCACTGAAACAGTTATTTATATATTCCTGTCTAGCTTTATTGATTATTATCATTACAAACACAGTGCTTTCCAAGTATTTAGACCTACTTAAATACATATTTGTTCCTGAAAGCACCTAATCAGGCCTACTATCTGAGCTGAGACTCATGCTTCTGCATGTATTGTTGCCCTTTCAGTTGTGTGTTACCACACCTGCATGCATTGTTGATTACTTGTGTGTCACCACACTTACATGTGTTACATGATTACTTGCATATGACTTTTACCTTTTAGCACAGTTAGAGCATGCTACCTGCTGTAGGAGTCAGAAGAGACTTTAGGCATATTGTGGTTAGCATCTATTTACTTTCCTAACTTATATCTGTAATATTACCTGTGGGACATCATCAGGTCTCCATGGTCCACCAGAGCAACAAGGGGTATCAGTGCAGCCTGCTGCCTACGTGACCAAGATTACTGCTGATGATGGTGAGCAGTGTGGAAGAACCATGTTATGGAAAGGCTCTGGTCCATCCTAGTATAGTCTGCTTCAGTCAGCAGCTCTGTCTGCATCAGTGCTGGAAGGAATAGTCGAGGATGTGTTTGACAAAGTGATGGTCTTTGTCATCTCCATCCAGCACTCCCATCTGCAGTGAGTAGCAGATTTACTCGATGAGCTGGCTGATGCCAAAGACCACAGGTGTGAGTGTGGCCATTTCTACCAGTTACCAGACCCAGTTCCATTGCCTACAGGGTCCCAGTAATGTTCCCCTGAACCAGTCCACAGATAGGATATCTGTATTCTATCCTATCTCCATCAACTTTTTTGTCTACCCATTTTGTGTGTGTGTGTGTGTGTGTGTGTGTGTGTGTGTGTGTGTGTGTGTGTGTGTGTGTGTGTGTGTGTGTGTGTGTGTGTGTGTGTGTGTGTGTGTGTGTGTGTGTGTGTGTGTGTGTGTGTGTGTGTGTGAGTGTGTGTTTGTGTGTATGTATGTATGTATGTATGCTTCTCCTGTGTTCATGGGTCTCCGTATGTGTGTCCACATCTACCCTTGTCTATCTGAGATCTTCCATGTGACTCCACTGCCTTCCCTCACCTTACATTTCCCCTCAGTCCCCTGTTATTCTTTCCGGCCATCCCCTCTTTTCTTTCCTGTTGTGTGTGTGTATATATATATATATATATATATATATATATATATATATATATATATATATATATATATTTACATACACACACACACACACACATATATCTATATATATATATATATATATATATATATATATATATATATATATAATATATATATCTAAAATTAACCGCACTCAAAAGAATTGAACGAAGAGAAGAAATTTTAACTAAGAACTGAACTTCGTGACAATAAAAGCATTCAAAAAAATAGTAAATCACACCAACAACTCTTGTAGAACTTTAGCGCTTTCGTCTTATTTATTATCAAGACTTCTTCAGAAAGACATGTTTCATAAGTATGAGCAACCATTTTCACTACCTTTAAATACATTAGTTCTAGCAGGCCATTTAAATTAACAACAGTTCCTTTCCAATAGTAAAGTGTGAACAAGCAGGGTGCTGTGTGCATTTTCATTAACATTACAATCGCAGTTACATAAGGTAAATTAGTCAGACAGTAATAGCCTTGTGGTGCTGTGTGCATACTAAGCACTAATCACCAGGCTAGCCCCCACTGACCGCACCAACTATACCCCCCGGTCTCACTATTTCACACAGCCATTCAAGGGGTGATACCATCCAAACCAGCCCACAGCTGGTACCATCCGCACTGACAGTCTTCTGGGACACACTGTCATTCATATGCTCCTTGTCATGGGCGGCTCCCTACCAGCCCCCCCTCAAGTCCACACCGCATTCCTCCCACTCCCCCATCAGGTGGCATACCCACACATTACTCTACACACACACTGATACCAAAGCATAGTATGACTCTCTACCTGACTCCTCCATCTTCCTCTGTTCCCTTCTTTACTTACCTTTGGAGGCAAAGACTCATAAGTAATGTGTTTATATTAGAATCATCACAGCATGACTGTCATCCTTCCCGCCCCCCCCCCCCCAAATATTTTTTTTTTTTTTGTACACAGTCCCTTTTTGCACACAATCCCCTTTTTTGCACACGATCCCTTTTTGCACACAATCCCTTTTAGTATGCACATGGCACCACAAGGCTATTACTGTCTGACTAATTTACCTTATGTAACTGCGATTGTAATGTTAATGAAAATGCACACAGCACCCTGCTTGTTCTCACTTTACTATTGGAAAGGAACTGTTGTTAATTTAAATGGCCTGCTAGAACTAATGTATATAAAGGAAGTGAAAATGGTTGCTCATACTTATGAAACATGTCTTTCTGAAGAAGTCTTGATAATAAATAAGACGAAAGCGCTAAAGTTCTACAAGAGATATAATATATATATATATATCTGTATATAGGTATAGATGGTTTACTATCAAAAGAACGAAAATCACAACTGTGAACTGTGATTTATCGACGCATATCCTCGACTCATACATATTTAGTAGGTTGTTAGGTCGATGCAACAAGATCGACAACCTTCTGTCGATCTTATGTTAGCAACTCCCATTGCCAACTATGTTTGGAGTCCATGCCTTGTGTACGTCCTTCTGAATGGATGTACACATGAACGTCGATATTCTGACTGTTGCTCCTACCATGTTCGAGGAGGAGGCTGTCGTACAACTGAATGTCGACATTTTGACTGTAAACTGATATAGACAGATAGATGTATGCATGTATGAGTGTCTCATCAAACATGAGAATTGTAGAATGAATCTAAAATGACAGAAAACAACAAATTTTTTTTTTTTTTTTGCAGATTGCAAACACACCTTCCACACACCTGCTAATTATATATACCAACTTTGTGATCACTCAGTAATGGAGTAAGGCAAATTTCCTTACCCTGCTGTAACACAATCCCATGCAAAAGGCTGCCAGCAAAAACTCCATTGAAAGCAACGTTCATTCAGATGAGCGTTCTTTGTTATTCACAGCCTGAAAAAGCATTTTGTTAATGTGAGCA
Organism: Protopterus annectens; assembly: GCF_019279795.1. Taxonomy (NCBI): domain Eukaryota; kingdom Metazoa; phylum Chordata; order Ceratodontiformes; family Protopteridae; genus Protopterus; species Protopterus annectens. The sequence goes on from NC_056727.1 coordinate 396,332,353, forward strand.
TTCACTGTTTTGACCTGCAACCATACAAACGTGTGTGTGTGTGTGTGTGTGTGTGTGTGTGTGTGTGTGTGTGTGTGTGTGTGTGTGTGTGTCTGCTTTAGTGTGGGGCAAAGGGGACAGCCACCCTCGGAGCAAGATGTTAGGCAACATAATCAGCAGATGCTAATCAGTCACTAGTACAGTACGAGTAATCATTTCCGTACTGTCATGTTTGAATGCTGGTATGAAAATGGAATTCTGTGATAGCTGTGATGAATCATGAGCTCGCTTCTGTGTTGCATATGAATAGTGTAATGTCTAAAGTCGTTTAAACGCTTGGCAATACCACTACTGAATAATTACAGCACTCAGCAATGCTGCCACATCACTTCCACATTGCCATTTGCACACCCACAGCTTACTCCCAGGGCAACCAATCCCTTCATCTCATCATTTCAAGAATGTAACTTGTCTAGATGACTACATGACTGAGTGTAGAGAATTACACCCAAAGCTGTTTAACTTTTCTTAAATAGTGGTCTGGGATTACATTGCTTCATATTTCTGTATCTATCTCTATATCTATATGTACATGTAAATATGTATATGTATATATGGATCTACTTTAAATTCTTGAAAAGCCAAAACATTGTGTTGCAAAACAGCATGATGGAAACAACGAAAGTTTACATTCAAAAATGTCCAGATCGCCATAAGTTTTCGCCGCGCAAGGAGTCAGTTGGCCATTGTGGTGAACTTTTCCCTTTTGTCCACTGTAGTGCAATCTCGGAGTTGGTGAAAAATGACAGGCATTTGAGTTTCAGACATCATGCCCTTCAGAAAATGCATGCAAAGTCAAAACCTGTTGTTCCCGCATATTTCTAAGTATATGAGATTAATATTTAACATCTGTCTCCTATTTTGAGACTTTCTCTCACTATATCTTTGGTTCTGTCCCTGATTCTTGCCGTAAGAAGATTCAAGATGGTCAAATTGCATAAACATGGGAGAGACAGAATGATTAGACAGATTTGTGTTTAGCCAAGGGCAACTCATAAAGATGCCAGAAACTGCTATAGCTCTCCTCCTAACGAACACTATTAGATGATGTAGGCAGCACAGTGGGTACTATGCCCTGATACATAGATGTACCAGGGGAGGCAGATGAATCGAGAAGGGAAGAGAGTGCTATTCATCATAATGTTACAGCATTACAAGAGTTTTCACTGCTATATTCCTTTTTTTTTGTTTTGTTTTAATCATGAGCAGAGATGAGCATGATACAGTCTGTTGCATATTAAGCAAAGATGCACAAATCCATTCTTCCTTTGCTCTTGGCTTGGCTATCTGAATGATATTGTGTGTGGGCCATGGTGGAGTCTTACCCATGCAGGCGAAAATCCATTGATGCACGTGAATTTGATGGATACTGCTAATATAGAAATTTCAGAGACCCTCTCGGACTTTACAGCATTTGCAACTTCTTTGAAGAAGTTGGAGAATGGTTGTGTTATGCTGAAATGACTGCAGTGGCAACATCTTCACCTCAAAGCTTGTTTACATCACTGAATTGTACCCAGAGGATTGAGGGTTCAATGCATGCCAAGCTATTGTGAGTCTTATCCCACCTTACTTAAGAAATGGCAGGCTATGAATCTCAAGCTTAGTTCTAATTATGTTAGACTGCTAATAGACTTTTTTAAACCTTTTGAGATGGAACTGATTGATAATATGGAACGGATAATATAGAACACTTGCAGAGACAGATACACTCACGGATTCAGAACGAGTCCTCCACCCTGAAAATAGAGAATTTTTTTAGTGTGATTATGGCTTATGAACACAAGTTACAATTTACTAAAAGGAAGAAACTTGAAATAGATTTTAAGGATTTTAAAGTGGGGAATATTTTTGTCTGGCCTAAAATACCTAGAGGTGAAGAGAGAACATCTGAGAAAAGTAGAAAGGCAGGGAAACCTTTAAGACAGACTAGTAGTAACAGCACGGCAACAAATGAACTTATTCAATGTAATACTGCCAAGACATCTAAGGGTACATTACCTTCTGCTACTCATAAAAAGAGAAAGCTGATTTGGGAGCTAGAAGGAAGGAGCCCCCTGTTTGTACGCAGTTTTTTTTCTGAGCTACCTGTGTCCATCAAACAGAACTGGAGAATCAAGAGAAATCACTCACTCAGCAGAGGTTGCAAATGGAGAAAGATGTCAGGAAAGCAGACATTACTGGACATATGGAAACAGATGTAGGCATTCTTGTGATTAACCTTTCCGATATGAGACTGAATGAATTTCATATTTCTTTACTGAATAAAGGGTTATCATGTATGCCTGCTGTACCATCCAAGTTAAGTGATGATGTGCTCAACCTAAGAATACGTTATGTTGCATATATGGTGAGAAAATGTCTGAGGTTGATATTATGAGAAAACTGAGTACGTTTGTATCATCATTACATCCCAGTTTGGAAACTTTCCTTAAAGTATGTGAGAGGCAACTGTTTCAGGAGCTCAATGATAATAAATGTCAATCTTCTTATAATATTGCATATGATGAAACAGTGGCTCTTCATGAATTACAAGAGAATCCCCAAATATGGATATGTCCTGAAGATAAAGGAGGAGCTGTCATTGTTATGAACACTTATTAATATGTGAAGAAGATGGAAGAAATATTGGGAGAAGTAGAGACTTACACTGAAATTAACAGGGCTGGAGTTAGTGATCTTATTAGAAAGGTACATGATAATCTGTATGATATGCTCTTGAGTAGAGCGATATCTTCACAACAGTATGAGTATCTGATGATTAAAGAACCTCTGATACCTAGTATTAATGGAGTACCTAAGGTGCATAAGGATGTGGTTGACCCACCCTTTCACCCAGTAGTTGCAGGGAGTGGGTGGGTCACGGAGTCCATGTCCACTTTTATTGAGCATAAATTGAAACCTCTACTACTGATGGCATCCACTGTTCTGAAAGATACGTAGCATTTTTGGAGGCACTCCATGACTGTATGATGAGATGTGAACCATTTAATAACCTGTTATTGGTCACCATAGATGTGTGAACTTTATTTGTAATTATTCTGAATGCCTATGGAGTAGAATCTGTGAGGATGTTCCTTCATGAGAAAAGTGGCTATGCAACCTCTATGGTTTATGTTGTATATGCCTTATTGGAGATGGTGCTAGAGGTTAATGTGATATTGTCCAATGATAGACTCTATCTGTAGAGAGTGGGTGTAGCTATGGGCACATCATGTGCCAACAGCTATGCCAATATGGTGATGACAAAATGGGAAGAAGAATATGTTTTGAAGGAGCACAATTTTTCCTGAGAATATTATCTTCTAAAAGCACTTTGTAAATTACATTTTTATCTTATAGGATGGAACTCTGGAATTGTTGAATGGTTTTGTGGAATATTTAGAAGGTACAACGAGCTTTATGAGGTTCATTAGACAGTTCTCAAATGAAACTACTGATTTCTTGGATGTTCACTTGTCTGTTAGATCTGATGGCCATTTAGATACATAGCTTTATAGGAAAAAATGTTGGAAGAACAATCTATTGCATGGAACAAGTATGCACCCGGGCTATGTTTTTAGGAATATTACTAAGGGTCAGTTGCTTAGAGGCTCCTGTCTGCATACTGATGATCAGAGGTTTAAGAAAGAAATATCTCACCTTACTGTTGACTTATGTCATAGAGGCTATTCTAGAGTAGATGCTGGCCATGTGGCTGAAAAAATAAGGAACCTGAGAAATACGCAGGGGAGACCTTATTTTTCAGCATGGCTGGAGAATGAAACGCAGCAGAAGGCCAGGATACAGAACAGGGTCAACCATCATCTTTTTCTGACATTTATTAGTGATAATGAACCAGTCTGTAAGATCATTAGACAGAACTGGGGTATTTTAACATCTGATTCCTTGGAGGTATAGTGGGGGAGAATCCAAAGTTTGGGTTCAAGAACAATATGTCCCTCAAGAGGAGACTCTGTTATGGTCCCAGGGAGTCATGCTCCCATTTATTAGGGGGAAATAGGTACTTTTCCCTGTTAAGCCTGTGCATTGTGTAGCTATATCTCCTCTGAAAATAAGTTTGAGTTTACTTCCCGAGACTACATGCTGATTGTGAAACTTCAAATATTATCTATGTTGCAAAATGCCAGCAATGTGTAAGGTTTTTTATGTCGGTAAAAGCAACAGATGGTTTAAACAATGGATCTTACAGCATTTGAGTAATATCTGTTGTCAGAGATTAACTAATTCACTTGCAAAACATATACAAATGGTGTTGCAAATTTTGAAAGAGTGTTTTCGGGGTGGGGACTTAACAAAAAAGAAGCCTCTGAAATGAATTGGATAGTTAGGTTACAGTTTGGTAAGACACTGGGGCTTAATGTCTACATGCCTATAAAACCCACCTTGAAGGGGTGTAAGCTGTTTCATTGAATTGATTGGTTAATATTTTGTTTTAAATGGAGAGATTTTAGATAGTTATTTATACGCTGACCTGAGGAAGAGTGATTTTTCTGAAAGCCCTTGTCAGTTTGTTTAATAAAGATTTTATGGTTTTAGCCATGGTAGCTGGATTTACATGTTTTGTTGTGCTCTTTTCTTACAGCAACAAGATGGGAGGTTTATACATCTGGTGCAAAAAGAAAATCTTACATCCCACACTATACCTTTTCTGAATATTTTTTTCTAACTGCTTTACATGTGTGTGTTGAGCAAATATAAAAAAGTAAAAAAAATAATGTATACAATTTTAAAAAATCAACATGCTGGATAACATTGCTAACATTCTTTAAGAAGATTGTCTACTCTATTTCTTAGAATGCTGTTCCTACCTTAAACTGAACTGAAACTTTTCTGTGTGAAGTACTTTCAATAATGGTTTCAGTTATTAACCTAGAAATTGAAAGGGTGGCAGTTATTGTGACAACCATACTGTAAATAAAACAATATCTAATTTCATAAATTCAGCAAAACACATTTCCAGTCTTAAGCAGTGCACACAAGTTTTCTTTAAAAGCTTTTTTAGTTCATGTTTTACTCTGAACACTATATCCCCTCCTCATACAAAACAAATACCTACTTTCTGTGATGCTTCCATTTGGGCAAGATTTCTCACTAGCTGGAAAAACGTTGTATTGCTGTTTTGATGTATGATTTGTTTTTCCTCTGGTTTCTCAGACTATGTCATGTTTTTCTCAGCCTCCCCTCACGCTGTAGTTAAAACTTCACACATAGTCATTAAACTACTCTGCCGTTTCACGATTACCTGACTGCACTGATCGGCAGTGTCATATCTGTACATATACTTATTTTCAAGACTAGATGAAACTCACTTACTTTCTTATGCCAGTTCTTTGGCACAGAGGGAGAAAGCTCTGACTACAACCTTGCCTACCCTGGTCTGAGTTGCAAGCCCTGTGAAGGAACCAACCAGGGACAAGGACCATCTGAGGGAGATTGGTGATTCGGACTGGATCTATATTATATCCTCGAAGCGTCAGCTATTCGAACACCTAATGGTCGCCCCGTAAACAGCGAAAGCTGAAAACTGCGCATGGCCACTTCCGCGCATTTTTTTCACAGGGAAGAAATTCACTTGGCCGTTATCCCTTGATTAGGGTGTTTGTTTGTCTGTTCACCGGCCAACCAAATTTTTTTACCCTGTGAAAAATTCGCGGAAGTGGCCGTTCGTGGTTTTCAGCTTTTGCTGTTTACGGGTCGACCTTTAGGTGTTCGAATAGTTGACGCCTCGAGGATATAATATAGACCCATTAGGACCTCTGTATGACTGCCACCTGCTGGACTCTATGTGGAGAAGCAGTAATATAATGGTCATGATGGCTGCTCTGGTCTACAATAAAGTCCATAGTGCTCTTGTTCAGTATTGATGTGTGAGCAGAAGCACATATGCATCAGTCCCTGCTTCAGTGGTGCAAATCTTGGGTTCCATGGGTAAAATAAATAAATAAAATTAAAATTCCACATGATCTCTGTTGAGTAATATCCACGATCCTTGGATCTCAGCTCTATCTACTGGTATCCTCAGAGGTTGGGAAATGGGGAGGGGAGTGAAAGGGCCAGTGAGTCATGGGGCAATCAATGGTTCAGGTACTCAGAATACGAAAAAGACACAGGAAAAAGAACACTTTTCAAGTGCATTATATAGCCCTTTTGCATGCATTGGCATGGAACAATTTTTAATTTACTTTAAAGCCATTATAAAATCCAAAATGTATATCCAGCTGGAAGACTAATTTTGTTGCAAAGTTCCTGGTACATCTTTTTTTCACCTGGGGACTGAGATATTTTGCAAACCTTACATTAAATGGCCCAATACACAGATTCCTCTCTAATTACACTTAATGATCTCTGAACTTCTATTTAGTTAAGGGCATGTTGATAATACTACAACATGGAGAAAGCCATCATCCTCCTCCTTTGAGTCCATATCTGATAGCTTACAAACTGTAATTAACACGACAACATAAAATTAATAATACTACTCCTTAATCAGTACCCCTTTCTTTTAACCTTGGATGTATAATAAAGCAATTTATTTTTAATTAAAAAATGTTATGCATCAAAACCCAACTTATCTGTTTGTGTTGAAATACTATTAGGTGAAAGAACAGCAAATTCATTAGGAAGCTAAGATTAAAAGTGTATATAAATACTGTGTGTGGTTTGTTTTCAGGAAAAATGCTGTGATGGAAACAAAAGAAACTGAGCTTATTTGTGATATATTTTGCAGTATACCATGAAGAACAGCATAGCTGGAGTAAATATTTCATTATAACATTTACAGTTTTCAAATGGTTTTAACCTAGGATAACAAAAACAGGTTAAGTGCAGCATTTCAGTAACACAGTTTGTGTTTTTCACTGGTTGCAGTCTGGGAAAGGTAAAACAAACATAAGAGTAGATATCTGCTCTATTGCATGCAACAAATACCATTACTGTTAAACCTTAAACTTAAGAGTCTGTGGAACTAATAAAATGCTAACACAGTTCTGTGCCCTCATTGCAGTAATATAGGATCATAGGATCATAAGAGATTACTAGGCTATCGGCCATTGGAGGTCATTTCAAGCATAGCCGTTTCATCCCACTGCAATACCATAGATACTGTAGTTAATACCCAGAATTGCATTTATTAATGACTGCCGATGTCCAGGAGGGTTGTGGGGGATATCCCTGGTAAGAATTTATGGCGCTCCATCAACTTGTCCAGGTTCCTTTTGAACAGTGTCATAGAGGTGCTCAGCTTCAAATGAATCGGCAGCCTATTCAAAAGACATGGCAGTCACTGGAAGACAAATCTGTCCTTCCAGCACATCCTATTCAAGTTACAGGCCATATTTAGGTCCCTGGAATGGGGTAGCTCTTGTCCCATTTGATTTATGGATGTGCAGCAAATTCATTAGATTTGGTCGGAGATTGTAAGCCAGGCATAAGCCTCCTCTAAGAAGTCTATAAGATACTGAATATAGTGGCAGGGGACTTTAGTCGGTCTGTGTAAGGCACATGCTGGAGTCCCTTGACCTTCTTAGGTAGAAAACTCTGAGGTCTCTCCAATTGCTGCAGATGCGTTGTACGGTACATGCCGAAAGGGGCGTTATACTCAATTAAGGGCCTGAAAAGTGATGAGTATAGAGAGGTTTATAACCTCCTTTGCTCTAGAGGCAATACCTTTGCTTATCAAGTGTGCTATGGAGAAAGCCGTCCTTACTACAGTAGGCACATGGTGGTCAAAGTTAAGGTCACAGTCTACTTGTGATCCCAGATCTCTTACAACTTCATAGGTACATAGGGTATTGTTATTAATTTGATAGTGCAAAGGGACACTTTTTTTTACTGAAGGGAATGATGATGCATTTCTTTGCATTCAGTCTGAGACAATGACTACAGCAGCAGTCATTGGTCTATGTAAGACCCTACTGAAGTATGCTGACATAATTTGCGAATTCAGTAATTGCACCCAGTTTGCAGTCATCCTCGAACTTGGTCAGCCACATAGTTTTGGCCTGAACTTCTGAGAAGTATATATCAAACAGTAGAGGGCCCAGCATTTACACTTGTGGTACCCTACTGGTGACAGGTCTACTGGTGGATGTGGAATCACCCACTTTGATAGTGTGTAACTGGTTTGTGAGCCAGTTGGCAACCCATCTTACAACAAAGGGGTTTACATTCAGTTTGCTAAGTTTATCAGTAATGCCTGAGTGTGGGATTGTGTCAAAGGCCTTTGTCAAGTCAAGGTATGCTTCAAGCACAGATTTCTCCTCGTCAGTGGCCCTGATCAAAATTTCAAAGAAATCCACCAAATTTAACAGGCATGATCTGCCATTGACAAAGCCGAATTGGGTCAGATCCAGAGTTTGGAAGTCGCCTATGTCTTTATGAGGTCCATGATGATGCGTTCCATGGCTTTACAGATGAGGCTAGTCAGACGTAGGGGTCTATAATTCCCTGGGTCTGTTGCTAAACCACCTTTGTGGGGGGGAAATAACTGTTGCTGTTCTCCATTCCATAGGAACAAAGCCAGTGGTTAGGCTGTGATTGAATAGGGTACTTAATGGTGATGCTAGTTCATGTTAGCTAGCTATGAAAACAAAATCACCACTGATTATAAGGACAACCACAAAGCATTCTATAGCTATGTCAAGAATCTCAATGGCAGCACCCAGCTCTGCTGTGAGTTACAGCACAACGGCATGAAAATTACAGAACCAACTTATATTGCCAACATCCTGGCAGATAGATTCAGTGCTAACTTTACCCCCCACCCCACCCCCTAAAGGCCCATATCTATACAAGAAGAATGCAGAGTCCCTGTAATCACAACTACGCAGGTAAAAGCTGCACTCTCTAAAGCCAAAAACACAGCATCCATGGGACCGAACAACATCCCAGGCTGCATTTTACATGAACTTCAGAACGAACTAGCACCCCACCTAAGCACCATGTTAAATCATAGCCTCACATCAGGCTTTGTTCCCACTGAATGGTGTACAGCAACAGTTATCCCACTCCACAAAGGGGGAGCCACCACTGATTCCGGGAACTATCACCCTATTAGCCTGACGAGCCTGGTCTGCAAGGCCATGGAATATATCATCATGGAACTCATAAACAAAGACATTGGTAACTCCAAACTCTGGATCCCACCCATTTCAGGTTTGTGAAAGGCAGATCATGCCTCCTGAACCTGATCGACTTCTTTGAGGCAGTCACCAAAGCTGTAGATGAGGGTAAGGTGATTCACACAGCCTATCTTGACCACGCCAAGGCTTTCAACACTATCCCCCATTCAGTAATTATAGCTAAACTTACTAAACTAGGTATAAATCCCTACGTCACAAGATGGGTTGCCAACTGGCTCACTGACAGAAACCACACTGTAAAAGTTGCACACTCCAAATCTGACCTCAAACCAGTGACAAGTGGAGTACCACAGGGTTCAGTCCTGGGACCTCTCCTGTTTGGTATCTACTTCTCTGAAGTACAGACTAACACAGAAGGCCTCTGGCTAATGATGTTCGCAGATGACTGCAAACTAGGAGCCATAGTCGAGTCCACAAATGATGTGAAAATCCTATAGAAGGGCCTCGCTGAGACAAATGCCTGGTGTCAAAGCCATGGCCTCAAGCTCAATGCCAAAAAGTGCATTGTCACCCCCTTTGGTAAAAACTCTGTACCCATGAACTACTACATAGACAGCAGTCTACTTAACACTGAATGTGTGATAAGAGACCTTGGGACCCAGGTGGACAGTAGTCTGTTCTTTGATAGTCACATTGCCACCCTAGTCAGGAAGTCCTTCTACGTGGCACACCTCATCATAAAAGGGTTCTCATCCAGGAAAAAAGAGGTCATTGTTCCCCTCTACTCGACACTCATTAGACCCATTATAGAGTATAACGCCCCTTTTGGAATGTACCTCACAAGACATCTGCAGCAGCTGGAAAGGCCACAGAAATATCTCACAAAGAGGATTACTGGCCTCAAACAGATGCCCTACACTGACCGTCTCAAAAAACTCCAGCTTTACTCCATAACATATCGCCTACCCCAAGGTGATCTCTGCCTAACATATAAAGCTATATCAAACCCAGAGCTGTTGGACATGCTACACCTAAAGACGTCCCAGTCCCTCCAAGCTACATGCTCTAGGGACCTAAACCTTGTCACCACAATAAACAGGACATGCTGGAGGGATAGATTCCTGTCCCAGAGACTTCCCATACTCTGGAACAGGCTACCCATTTATGTCAAGCAAAGTTTTTCATTAGCACTCTTCAAGAAAAATCTTGAGTGGATGGGAAATAGGAAATACACCCCGGGGATCACTTCTGTGGCTCTGCTCGACAGGGGCACAGGAAATTAACTTTCTTGGGTGGCGTAAGCCAGGGAACCTTGTTGGCTAGGCTTACACAGGCCCTCGGGCCGATAGCCTAGTACCTACCTATGAACCTATGTTTTAGTTTGTTTAGAAGACAGCCTGTGATACTGTCTGGTCCCATAGAGGCTGTGTTTTTTGCCTTAGACAAGCCTTTAATGACCTGCTCTTTGGATATGTAGGGTTGAGGGGGGGCAGTTGGGGGCAAGGTTTGTGATAAGTTTGGAGGGGATAAGGGAGAGAAATTTTCAATAAATCTGTCTGCTAGCAGGTTTGCTATCTCTGTGGGATCAGTTTGTGTGACACAGTTCGTCACTAGTTTGCAACATGCTTCCATCCTACCTTTTAAGCTATGTACATAGCTGTAAAAGACCTTATGATTATCCGTGGCTGTGATTACTAACTTTTTCTCAAAGTTACCCTTAGAGGATTTGGCATGTTGTCTTATTTGCCTGTTGAGGCTGATGATGGTGCTTTTCTATTTTTGTGGGCTAGCCTTAGTTTTGTTAGACAACAACTTTTTGTGTTTGTTGTAAAGTTTGTTGATCCTGGATGCCCAGCAGGGTGTTTTTTTTTTTGTTTGTTTTGTTTTTACTTAGGGCTGTGGCTTTGATTCTCTGTGAAACAGCGAGTCTATATATAGTCTCCAGATATGTGTTGGCAGTCAGCAGATGCATGATAAACAGTTTTAAATGCTTTTATAATGGCATTACTTGAGTCTCCCATTTCAGAAACATCTGTTCCTTTCCATTGCAGGGCTCTGTGACAGTGGAAGATGAACAAGCCTGGATGGCATCTTACAAGTATGTGGGTGCTACAACAAACATCCACCCCTATCTATCAACAATGGTCAACTATGCTCAGCCTGTAAAGTTTCAAGGTTTCCATGTGGCAGAAGGTAAACATGTTATAGTCAGAAAATTATGAAATGCTAGTGTGGACAATGAAAAACATAAAGCTTCTTTTTGACTGAGACCATCTACCACAGTGTCTGTGTTGACTGTAGGTTCATGTACTGTGTCTACCTACAGAAGAATGTGCATACATGTTCAGTGTCATGTCATTGTGTTCTCTTCCCACGTTGACTGTATGTTCATTTCCTTTTTTTTTCAATAATTTTTATTTTTGTTTTACATTTGCAAAAACCATAACCATTCCATATTTACAAATTGACCGTATTTTCATGTTATACATTGTGGATAAAGTAGAAACATGTAGGTCATACAACATACCTAATTACAATATATGCAAAGATGCTTTCCCAACTAATGTCATTAGTCTAAAAACAGCACATACAAAAATGATACTTCATCCATAGTTAAGCTGTGGAATCGTGGGAATACTTCCAGTTCATAAGATATGGTGTACCTGGTGCTTTATGCTAATAAGATGATATAGGACTGTTCCCAGATTGCTCAGGCTTTCATATTTTTGTTTCTTTTGTCTAGTACTATTTTATGTGCTAGTAGATGTTTAATAGCAGATTTCTTGAGTTCCTCCCAAGAGATACTTACAGGATCTAACCATTTGAGAGCTATGTATAGCTTCATTAATAAGAAAATCATTATAAGTAGGTTAGCTTGTTTTCCTGAGATGCTGGCCGGGAGGATGTGTAAAAGAGTAAATTCCCATGTTAGTGTTGATGCTTGATACCCCATTTTTTGCAGTTGTAACTTAAGGGAATTCCAAAATTTGAAAACCCATTTACAACTCCAGAATATATGTATTAGGTCTGCAATCTGGTCTTTACAGTGTGGACAGTATGGGGACTTAGTTGCATTGAATTTGTGAAGAATTGCTGGGGTGAAATAAGCATTATTATTAATCATGAGTTGCGTGTAAGAGAGTGTTTTAAGTGGAATAGTTTTCAATGTTAAGTTGATTGCCTTTTCTATTTGCTGGTCATCCATATCAGGTTTTAATTTTCTCCAGTAATTAGAGAAGGTCTTTCTGGAATTTTATTTCCCCTATCATTTTGTATGAGTTCGTTATTGCTTTCCTTGACATTAACATAGTCTTCCAAAGTAGGGTACAGTTTTCGATGTCACTTTTGAGTATGGTGAGGTTTTGGAGGTAACTGGAACACACCTCTTTGATTTGTCTTAAAATTGTTATATATATTTTAGGTAAGTTCAGATTACTTCTTAATTCATGAATTGTGCTATTGAGGAATGGGTAGATATCTTGGATTCTCTTATGTTTTAACCGAGGGAAGGAGTCTAGGTTTAGCATCTTGTTATTTATTTTCAAGTTAGGATTTTTATGGAGGAGTTGTAGTCTTAACATAGCTTGTCCAAGGTTTAAGGAGTGAAAAAGTTTTTGTGTTATATTTATAGAATGTTTTAGTGGCTCTGTTACGTTATAGGCTTGTAAATCTTTTTTATTTAAGAAGGGAAGCGCTTTGGGATTGATGTCTAGTGTTTTTATGTACCTATAGTATATTGTTACCCAGGTATGTTCATTTCCTGTGTCAACCTACAGAAGAATGGGCATACATGTTCAGTGTCATGTCATTCTGTTCTCTTCCCGTTATATGTTACTTGGTAGATTTTCCTTGGATCAGATTTTCGTTACTCAGAAGAATTTTTAGATGATATCAACAATGATATGGGGTTTCACATGTACAGAGTCATGACAGGCTGCACAAAAAATGGATGGCACATTCCAACCATTTCATTTTTTCTCCATGAGTAAATTTCAGCATCACTTGCAAAGAAAAGATCTGACTTAAAGTCAAAGCTGCCGAAGTGGGGAGACTTATGAGGCTGTTTCAGATGCCACCAGAAGTGACCAAACATTTCATAGCAAAGCACCTAAAGACTGTTTTGCCACCATAATTCACTTCCTTCAGAAGGAGAGAAGTATGCCACTCCTCTTATCTCTACTACAAGGCCAGTAACACCCTACTCCTAAACATTGCAGTGCTGGTAATTTAGCACTTTGTGTACTCATATTTGATACCAAAAACACGAGAAGGCTGGTAGTTGTATCTCCTTATCAAACAGTTATATTTACAGTATATTCAGTACTGATACTGCACTGATACCACAGTGCAGCATGGAGTGAGGGGCTGCAGTCCTTGAGTATCATTGTTTAGCTAAGATGTTAATACTAGATCATGTCTGCAGACTACATGACCTGGTTCTAGCTCAGGTGGGTTCCTAACATTTCATCATTTCCTAGTGAAGAGCAGGGGAATTATAACTTACACTTATAGGTTCAACGGGACTGATGTAGTCAAGAAAATTAAGTACACATATGCCTCTCAACTGTCCAGATTTTAGCAGAATGTCCAGATTTCTGCCTCATATTTTTGGTCTGTTCCTCATAAAATTTGTGCTTTTCCGGATTTTTGTGGCAAAACATTGAGAACTGAATTATCTAAATAATGACAGGTATTTGAGATTCAGACTTCATATCATTCAGCAAATGAATGGTAACACAAGAACTTTTATTCTAATACGTTTTCTAAGTTTATAACATCTGTATTTAAAAATTGCCTTTATTTTGGGGCTTTGCCCCCCCCCCCTATTATTTTTGACTTTGTCCAGATTTTTTATTCTAAAAGTTTGAGAGCTATGCATCTCATTCACCTCAAAAACTCCTGAAAGTAAAAAACAACATTCTGCAACAGACTGTACATAATCAGTGAAAGACAAAGAAAAGTATATTTTTCTGGAATGCCTTCTTGCCTTCCTTTGCTGTGACCCAGTATTTTCTGAAGTCAGTGGATCAGTACACCAGAAGGCAGTGGAATAGAAGATAATATTTAGGCTGTACTACATTGACCTCTACATACTTGTATGAAAGGAGCTAACTCTGTTCCTTATCAAGAAATTCTAATTATGAGTATTTAATCTTCTGAAAGATATATTCTTTATCTGTTCTTTATGCTATCAGTCAACTCACCAATCTTCTAATTACGTTCCAGTCCTGCTTAGCATTTATCCTCAAAGTTCTCTTATGACACCTGAAATGTAGACACATACCTTTATAGCAATCTCTTTCAGTTTTTCCTGGTTAGGGGTCACCACAGCAGATCACCGGTCTGCAGATTGATTTGCAGTGGTGTTTTTACGGTGTCGAGTTGCCACCCCAGTGCAATATTATAGTATAGCTTGTTTTCTGGCTAATGTCTGCCATTTTGTTGAAGTCAACAATAGTTAGCAAGCGAACTCCAGCAGAGCTAGTCAAGCCTTCATCCATATCCTTTTACATGCTCCTGGATCCCAGCAACATTGCTAGAAATTCAGGTAGCCAAAATATGAATTATAAGGAGGCATCAATAATCTCTAGAATAACCAGAATCATGTGACATCACTAATAAAGACAATTTAAGTTTCTCATATTTCTTATAGGTACAAATAAGAAAATTAAAGTAATACACTACACAAAATGATTTACCTATGACACATCTGCATTCTATGTAGATGCTTACTTTATTTTTATTCAGAGATTTTGGATAAAAAGTCACAACTGAAATGCTTCAAGCTCCAATTTGAAAGCACAGACTTAACGTTCGCATGTCTGAACTTTTTACTGGAGCAGCACAGATTCATAAAGCCATGATATGTTTCAAGAATAATATTTTCACCCAAAAGGAATCAATAGAATGTATTAATTTCATTTACCTGCCTGGTTGTCATGGCTTTAATTGCTGCCCTTGTGTTGAGTATGTTATTAAATGTTTACATGCAGAAACACTGATATATATTGTTGACCCCCACACCACTTTACTCAAGTGTGCTAATCCTAACCCTACACATTATGTTACTAAAAACCCTTTCCCCAACAGTACCACTAAATAACACACACACACACACACACACACACACACACACACATACACACACGCACACACTCACAAACAGTTCACACACAATGCACATGCATAACACAAAAGCTATCCTCTTCCCTAGCTCTTATTCTGTCCTAACCCACAGAAAAATTACACACACACACACACACACACACACACACACACACACACACACACACACACTGCCAAATTGTTCAGTATATCTAAAAGTTTTGGCATTACTATTCAAACCCATTTATTGTAACCACACAAACCTCTCCTCAGTGAAAGCAACATTCACTGTTCTTCCTTTCATTTAATCCTGCACTCAACAAGTGCTTTCAAAAGCTTCTTACACCAGCAAAAACGTGTGTAGTTGACAGAGTGTACAGTGATCTCTTCTTTTATACTTAGTATATCTAGAATATTAGAGATAGGTAAGATCTAAAGAATCTGCTCTTGGATACATTTTCCATAAGACAACAGATTTCTGTTGATTAATATTGAACAAAATTACTCCCCATAAACATAAATACAAGCCTGATTTGTGCACCTTTGGGCATAAAATAGCTTAAATATGCATTTTAACTTTATAAAATTTATGAAGAAAGACATAATATAGCTTTTGGGCTATGTGTTCCAGGTTGCTATGAGCCTAACATTGAGCAGCATTCTACCCCTTCTAAGGATGGTGCCAACATATGAACAAAAAAATAATTGCCTTTAATAATTGGCTTAGTGTTTGGTGTCATTCAAAGAGGGTACAGTATTTGCCAGACTGGGAAGTGATGGTTGATAAACCATGTTACTTTGCCAGGGAAAGTCTGCACCTGTCCCCTCCAGGTTTTCAAAAATGACCTAAAACCTTGTCCCATGCCATGATATCTTGTTTAGCATTGCCAACCTGATAAACCTTTCAACATAGCAAAAACAACCCAAGAAAACCTAAAGGTGTTACTACTCAGTGGCAGGAGTCAAAATAAGAAACTCCATACCCTGCAAGCTCTCCTTATCTTGGAGAATGAAGACATTTGTGCAGTTACTGTGACATGATTCAAAACTGCAGAGAGCACCCCAGCAGTGCAGACTATAATGCCTTCCACGCATTTAAACCTGTTACTACACAGGAAGGACAAAAGGTGGAAGTGTCTCAATTTATATCAAAAACAAATACACCTCAAGACTGGTCAAACAGTATGACAATATCAAGCTTCACCACATCCAAATTACCACATTGAAAACAATAAGTCCCCCTAGATGAACCAGGAAACCCATAACACATACGTAAATATTCTCCAGACACTCCTGTTTCAACTCAATGCCATATTCTTAGAACACTTTAACTACTTTTCTATAAACTAGGAATCCTACACAAACCCAAACATGCAGGCCCAGAAATTCATGGACCTTGTAAACACAAACACCCTGAACCAGCCAGTCAGTACGCCCACTAGGGGTGCTTACATCCTTGACCTGGTCCTCAAAAACATGGGAGAACATTGCACATCCCAGTGTAATATCCTCACTGGTCAGATTGGACCATAATGCTGTCTCCTTTGAAATAAAAATGCAGCCCAGGCTTTATCCATGCATAAAAGTCATAATTAAAGCAGTGCATACCATGTCTAGCAAAGCAGACATGTCTGTTAACTAGTTCAACCCAAGTAGATACATATTGGATCCCCCCTGGAATGGCAGCAGTTAACTAGCCAATTACTGAAGCCTGTCTTTGAACTTGGGTATAATTCTTGGTGAAGATAAAATACTTTCAGTCTCTTTCCTTGGATGCATGAGAAGTGGGTTCAACAATATTTTTCTGCATGTCCTCCAGAATTTAATACTTAAAGGCATTCATTGCTACATTGGCAGCCACAAGGTCACGTTGATATTTAGGATGATGAAGGGTCTTGAGGCCCCTTGTGACACCCCTAATTTTAGCACCATAATGACAGCTTGCTGTAACCCTGCCCTTTTCCAGTCTGGTAAATACCGTGTTAGTGTGTAGCCACTTTAGAATTACCAATAACAAGGACTTTGTGATTTCTGTAGGAACATGAGAACTTAGATAACTATGTCTTAAAAGCTACATCATTAAAGGAGCCACAGTTACTTTAACTACATTTACATGGCCTGCAAGCACATGTACTGTGTTGCTCTCTTTTTCCAACAAAGATCGAATTATTTATCTATCATTTAAAAGATTCCTTCTTTTTTCTCCTAAAATGAAGTGGCCAATATCAGTCACAAATATTTCAGTTCTCCAGCTGCTCCTGCAACTGCTGCTAAACCTGGGAAGAATAGCAGACATCCCAAAGTTACAAACAAGGCCAGCAGCCTTCTTATAATCTCTCAATATCGATAGCAGAAGGGATAAGTTATTTTTATCTTTTTCTGATATTAGTATAAATCATCAGTGAAAAACCTAAAGAAACAAATTCCCTTTCCCTCCCTAAGACCTTTAACCATTGTTGAACCCGTATCAGCATCTGTTCAACACCTAATCTGGATTCCCCTCAGCTGGTCCAAGCAGAAAACAAGCTACTGATCACCAATTAGCATAGCCCTGTTTGCCTTTTATAAATCCACTTTGAAAATTCTCTGTTATCTTGATCTGTTCACAAGGCTAATTTTCTAAACATCTTTATTAGCATCACATCTTACACAGTGATATGAATACACATCCAATTACAAAAGGGAAACAAACCATTACAATTTGTTTCCTTTCCCATGAAGTATATAAATATAAAATCTTTCTTGACAATTATTATTCTGTTAATCATTACTCAGATTGCTCACATCCTGCCTTTCCTGAAATATCACTCCTCCTGAACATTATCTCTATGTATTGTTCCCACATATTCCATGCACTTCTATGGAATTTCTTCATTCCCTTTTCTAAAGATCCCACATCTAATTATTTTATCTCCTTTACATCATTCAATAATGCTATTTTTATATATATATATATATATATATATATATATATATATATATATATATATTTTTTTATTTTTACTTCCATCTTCTAGTAATTGCTTTTTTTGGCAGCTAATGACTTTAACCTTAGAAGGGCCTTACTATGTCTAGACAATTCAGTTTCTGTATCCCAGCTCAAAGGAAAGATTTCCTTAGTTAAAATAATTTGCTACCCTAACATTTCTGACAAGGTAACCTGGAGGGAATTTCTAAAACTGTATAATTTAAGGGTTTTGTTCCTTGATATCACTTCATCATTGATATTACAAATGTACCCCAGTGCTGATTCTAAGATTTCCTTCTGGCATTTCCTCCAATGAATGGGGGAGTTATAGAACAGGTATGGATATGGCCCAGTTAGATTAACTGTTATGGCCACTTACAAATGCAAATAAACCCATCCAATGTACTGTAACTTTGACTAGAGACAGTACCCTCTTAGATTAAAAAAAAATGGATAATGTGCATTTCCACAAAAAAATTAAATAATTTATGTAAAAGTCCTCATGGTTCCATACTAATTAAATAATTACTGAACATTTTACTATCTGGTGCATATGATGGCTTCAGAATTTGATAGCCAAGATTCACAAAGTGGGTCAGATGACAAGTTCATTGTTTAGTACTAGGCTAACTGCCCTTGCAGACCATTCTTAACCTAATTCACCCCCTGAGAATCAAACCAGTGGCCCTTTCATCAGTAGCTAAATACTCTAACCACCTTGCCAAACCAGATAAAAATCTACTGAAATTCCTTGATCAGGAATCAGACCTGGGCTATGGTGGTGAGAGCACCAACTCCTGACCACTAGACTACCAGGAACTCCCCAAAATTATACCAAACCAAATAGGGCTCAGATCCACAAGTTCTGGTTTAAGAGACTAATGCCTTATCCACTAGGCCACTATGAGTGGCTATGTAACTAAATAAACACCTTACTACATAGTTCTTTACTCTATGTCCCCAAACAACTGCTCACTACCCCATTTTATTCAGGAAAACTGTGTACATTTAGCTATAACAGAAATTCTTCCTCTAGTCTCCATGGCAACAGTGATGTCACCACTAAACTTGACTCCGTAAGAAAAGAAAGGTATACCCCCAAGCCTGGAAAGGACAGCTTTTGAAATGATAATGATAGTGTAACATAAAGTGTGAATCAGTCCCTAGTAATCACGGTGTGTAATACAGGCTAGAGGAGTGGAGAGGAATGCTGCCTATAACACCTCACTACTGTCTGTAATAATCCCTTTAACTCTCATGAAGAAAATAAACTTTCCTTTTAAAATGAAACATGATATCAGAACTAGCTAAAATATAGAAGGGAAAAAAAGCATTTAGGAACCATGTACGGACTTCACTGAACTTTGCAAACTAACTAAATATATGAGACCCAATAGACTCCAGTAGCACCCTTCTTGTTAGAATTTCTGGTACACTAGTGAGAGCAGCACTTTGAAGCATTCAGATATGTTGGCAGTTTATTGTGGTGAAAATATTTTCCATGTTGTACTTATAGCTGCATAATTTTTATAGGAGACAAGGAGACAAGACGGTACAATCACACTAAATAAAAACAATAATACAGTGTTTCGGCAGTATCAAAAGCTCAGCATACTTCATGATGCATTTAAAATATTAATATTATAAGATAAATCAGAGCTAATTGGTCATGTTAGTCCATAGTAACAAAGGGGTGTCCATGTTCATTTCTTGTTACCAGGCAAGGTTTAATTATGACATAGTAACTTATTCCAAGAAAACAAACAAAATGTTCTCTGCATATAGTTTGTCCTTTGAGGTTTGTACTAGGACAGACATTCTACTGATGGTGGAAGGCTCAAAATTGTCCAAGGATGCTTAAATCAATTTTACACAATTATTTTGGGTCACCCTTACTTCTAATTACAGTTTGGAAAAAAACATATAAAATCCATTTAAAAAGCATATATATAATACATCTCACACAGAAATAATAAGACTTTTAATATATACTAACAATTCACTTTATCCCTATTAAAGAAATGAAAAAAACTTTCATGGCCACCATCTCTTTTAAGTTAAAACATTATCACACCAGAACTAGCCTAGAAATACAAAATGATTGGAAGAGAAAAAGAATCCATGGACTATGTAGGGACATCACTGAACTTTGCAAAGTAACTAAATGTATGAGACCACAAAGATTCTAATATTCCCCCTCTGTTTCTTAATGGTGTTTTTGTCCACTGTCTACACTATAGTCCTTAGAATGCAGCATAGAGCAGATTTTCCCATAAGCATTTCAGAAGTGATCTCCTAAGTTGTCTGATTTGCTGGAAAATAGATGAGGTCATGTTTTCGCCTGTGGACTCAAATGACCTGGTGAGCTACTTCCCTGCCTTCTGGATGCACACTTCTCCTTAACATCAAACCAATGGTTCAGACTTCACTGAGCTGTAGACAGCTTGTCTGTCTGCCACTGAAATCTCATTTGGGTTCCCAGATGTCACTTCTCCTACCCTCCATGTTATTTGCTACTGTTGTCCCTGAACTCTGAATTAGATCATCACCTTCAAATTGCTTTGATTTCTATTTTGATCTGTCCTCAGGAGTGTGGGGTCTGGGCACTAATATATGCTGTAGGATTGTCACTCCATTCCTAACATTGTCGATGGGTCATCAAAATTATCCATCTGCTACGTGGCTTGGGCTCAGTGTCCATATAACTACTTTTGGAACTGAGAAGTACTGTCTGTCCTCACCACCAGACCACTAAGATGGCAGGATTGGGAGCTAGTCTTGATGGCCTAATACCTCGAATCATTGTTTAAAAGTATCCATCTTATTCCTCAGTTGAAGTAAGTTTTTGCAGTAGTTCTCAGCAACTTCATAGAAAATCTGTGCCATTGTTGACCCGGCGTTCTCTGTTGTTGACTGTAAGCCAGCCCATTACTTGAAATTAATGAACAAAATAGCTAGCAGCAAGTGGTGTAAGTGGATGGGGGAGAGTTGAGTGTCTGCAAATAATACTCAGATGATCAGAAAGGTGATAATAAAGCATACATTTTATAGTATGAAAAAAATAAAAAACAGTAGGAACTGGTATGGCAGCTTTATTCTCTGAAAACATGGTTACCAGATGAGAAGGAATAGAAAATATTAGTTAGAAGAGGTAAGTTAAGGGAGGAGAAAAAACAATGCTACAGGACATTTATAAAGAAGAGGGGAATACATAAGGCTGAGTGTAGGGTACTAAATGATGGAATCAAAAAAGATTCTGTATAGTAGGATCACAGGATCATATGAGGTTACTAGGCTATTGGCCCTGAGGCCCTTATAAGCCTAGCCAAGAGTTTAGCCCATGTTTAAGCAAGTCAGCACCCAAAGCGCCTGTCTAGCAGGGATACAGGTGGCATCCCAGGGGTGTATTTTCTGTTTCCTATCCAGTTATCCAGATTGAGCTTAAAAAGGATAAAGAGGTACTCTGTTTGACGTGGAGAGGGAGTCTGTTCCACAGGTGGAGGAGTCTCTGGGACACAAATCTGTCCCGCCAACAAGTCCTATTGATATCACAGACCAAGTTGAGGTTGTGGTATGGGTTGCTCAAGTGGAGCTTGGCTTGCATATATGCAGCAGTCCCATCAAGGTGGGGTCTCAGATTGCTTTGTATACCAGACAGAGGTCACCTCTGAGGAGTCTGTATGAAACTGAATAGAGGGACACAGCTTTTAGCTTGTGTGTGTAGGGTAGACATTTGAGGCCCTGGATTCTCCTGGTGAGGAACCTCTGTGGTCTCACCAGCTGCTGCATGTGCTTTGCAAGGTACATGCCGAAGGGGGCATTGTACTCAATAATTGGCCTTATAAGGGAAAAATACAGGGATGTTATGACCTCTTTGTCCCTGGATGAGATACCCTTACTTATGAGGTGGGCCATGTAGAAAGCTTTCTGTACAATGGAAGCAACACGGTGGTCAAAAGTCAGGCTGCTATCAACCTGGGTGCCCAAATCCCTCACTACTGATTGTGTACTAAGGACGTTGTTATTAATGTGATAATATGTGGGGACGTCACTCTCCCCAAAGGGGATAATAATGCATTTTTTGGCATTCAGCTTGAGGCCATGTTTCTGGCACCAGTCATTTGTTTGGGTGAGACCCTCTTGGAGGACATCCACATCGCTTGGGGAATTGATGACTGTGCCCAGCTTACAGTCATCTGCAAACTTGGTCAGCCATAACCCACTGGTTTTGGCC
The DNA here is from genome assembly GCF_019279795.1 of Protopterus annectens. Taxonomy (NCBI): domain Eukaryota; kingdom Metazoa; phylum Chordata; order Ceratodontiformes; family Protopteridae; genus Protopterus; species Protopterus annectens. The sequence continues at coordinate 396,354,782 of NC_056727.1, forward strand.
TGCACCTCAGAGAAGTATATCCTGAATATGAGGCCCCAAGACAGATCCCTGGGGTACGCCGCTCATTACAGGTCTACTGCTTGAAGTGGCTTCCCCTATTTTGATTAGGTGGGCTCTATCAATGAGCCAGTTTGCTACCCATGTGGTAACATATGGATTGATGCCTAGTTGAGAGAGTTTATCTATTATGCTGGATTGGGGAATAGTGCCGAAGGCTTTGGCCAGGTCAAAGTAGGCAGTATGTACTGTCTTCCCCTCATCCATGGCTTTGGTTTCTGTCTCAAAGAAGTCGACCACATTTAACAGACACGACCTCCCCTTGACAAAGCCAAACTGTGTGAGGTCAAGTATTTGGAGGGTGCTAATTTCCCTGTTAATGAGATCCATGATAATCCTTTCCATGGCCTTGCAGATCAGGCTAGTTAGGCTGATGGGTCGATAACTTCCTGGATTGGTGGATGCTCCTCCTTTGTGTAAAGGGATGACAGTGGCTGTCCTCCACTCTGCTGGGACAAAACTGGTACTCAGGCTTTGGTTGGAAATGGTGCCTAATGGTGCTGCAAGTTCATGCCTGAGTTCATGTAGGATGCAGCCTGAGATGTTATTGGGTCCCATGGAGGCTGTATTTTTTGCCTTTGAGAGGGCAGTGATGACCTGTTCCCTAGAGATAAGGCGTTGGAGCAGGTACTGGGGATGTCTTGATTTACTGATGGGGGGACAGAGGGGAGAAGTTTTCACTGAATCTGTCAGCCAGTAGATTGGCTAGATCTACAACATTTGTGTATATGGTGTTCTTGACCACCAGTTCTGAACAGATCTGGGTGCTTCCTTTGAGATTGCGGAAATATGTAAAGAAGGCATCCATCAGGAGGTTGTAATCAGCTTTGGAGACTTTTTTGTTTGACCCTAGCTAGAGGAGGGGTCAGGGGAGATGGTAACTTTGAAAGTGACTGCATTATGGTCAGATATTACCAGGGAGGATGATACTGTAGGGATGCTGCAGGGATTACTCATGTTAGTTAATACCAAGTCCAAGATATTATCACCTCTTGTGGGGGTATCAACTAACTATTCCAAGGTATTTGCATTGATAAAATTGAGGAATCTCTGGGCATTTGTGTTCTGGCATGAGCAGTATTTCCAATCTATGGTTGGGTAATTAAAGTCACCCAGGATCACGATAAAGGGTTGAATCTTGATAGATATGAAGAGGTCCAGATAGGTGGAGTGGGCATCTTAAGTCAAATTTGGGGGCCTGCAGCAAGCTATAATTTGAATAGGGGTCTTGTCAATGGTTAACTGCACCTGGAGTGTCTCCTGTGTGTCATACTGTTTGACCAGCCTGGAGGTGTGTTGTGTCTTTAAGATATATTGAAACTCCACCTCCTTTGGCTTTGCTGCCCACATTTTGGGGTCTGAATGTATGATAGGATGAGTAACCAGGTAAGGCGGAGGTGCTGTCCGCAGCTTTGAACCAGGTTTCTGTGAGTGCACAAATGTCAGCATCTTCCAGGGTTAAGAATGCTTACAATGAGTGCAGTTTCATGTTCAGACTCCTAGCATTTATCAGTATGACCTTTAATTTGTATTTTGTTGAACTGTTTATGTTGGTAGTATTGACCTCATGACTTTCCCTAAAAAAAATCACTATGGGGGAGGCAAGGGCCTTTGCCAGAAGCCTGAAGCCCAAGTGAGAACAATGTAGGCCATCTCTAGCAAAGTATTGTGGTCTGTCGATCATATCTTCCCAGGCTATCAGGCACTGGATACCCCAGGTATGACACCAGACACTAAGCCAATTGTTAAAGGCAATCATTTTCTGCTTGTATTGAGGCATCATTCTGGGTGATGGTAGGGTGCTGATTAAGGCTAGGGACATACCTACCTGGGAAACATATTCAGCGAGCTCAATCATGTCTCTCTTCATATAGTCCAGGGAGGTATGTCTCAAGTCGTTCACACCAACATGGGCTATGACAGAGTCATAACAATACCTGTTGTTGAGAGACCTGATTGCATGTGTGATAAGGGATTTACAATATGAACTTTGGAATTGTACATTGTCAAAGCTGAATTATCTGATGGAGATTATGAAAGATCTGCAAAATGTTGCATACCAAAAGAAGAACAACGTTAATGGCTATATTTTTGATTCAATAAAAAAAAAAGATTAAGATAAAAAATGTGAGCAAGTTGTAGACTAGTGGCTAAGCATATGAATACCAAACATGCCAGCAGCATTTAACAAGGCAAGTCAGCAAAACCACACAATTCCAACAGGAATGCAGAGATTCAGCTTGCACAAGTGAGTTTTTGCACATCTACTATGCAGTAGTATGGTTGGATTCACCACCACTGTAGCTGTGTGAGGCCACCTCACTGTACAATGCAGGTTCTGAGAGAAATAAAACAGTACTCATAAAATCTTGCCATAGTGCCCAGGGTGCCAGCTGATATGGCGTGTGCCAAAAGTAAGTCAATAATTCATAGTCACAAACATGGCATTGGTTTAGTGATTGTACTCTAATAAAGCTGATAAGTGCAGCATCCTGTATCTGGCAGACATGGATCATATGGATAAACCTATGTCATTCAAAAAATTTAGATCTGTTCATTGTACATAAATTGCTGAACTAATTGTCAGAGAAGAATTATACATAAAGATTTATTACTATTTTGCATAGGTGCTTTACTATTTGTGGACTTATGTGGTGGCAAAGGATGTTTGCTTACGTCGTGGCCAGACTTGTCATTTAATCAGCTCATCTTGAGCTGCCTGATGTGTTTGGGCACATGAAAGGTGCCCTGTAGCTTTGGAAGTTGTCCAGCTGCTATATCCTTGGCAATATATTTATTTATTTATTTATTTATTTTTTGACCGAGACTGAATCGATATATGCGTCCATATATGTCCATTGAGGAGGGAAAAAAAAGAAAAGTATAAATATAACAGGGTAAGATAGGGTAGGTAAGATACAATATTGTAATATTATTGTATAATTGCACATATAGCAAAAAGATATCAGACATAGACAGACATTATTAGAGAGAGGGCAAGGGCAATTTAAATTTACTACTTATACTATAGTGTCTAACTTGATAATGAGGGAAAGGAGTTAGGGAAGTATAGAGAAGGTTGCAAGATTTATTATAGGGGTAATAGAGAAGATCCGGAGAGTACAACAGGAAGGAGATTAGTTGATAGATGAGAAAAGGCAGTAGGCAGTATATAACCCATACAGCTAAACCTACTGCAGCAGTGATCATTCAAACATCTACTTTTATGGTACTTTGTACATTAGGTAAAACGTGCCTAAATATAACACATAGGCGTCGAAATATCTGCATATATAAACATTGTTTAAGGAATGTGATTTTTTTATAATTAAAATAACATCCCTGCATGCACTTTGTGGTTTTATCCACTAAGGGGCACTAGAGTTCCAGCAGGAGATTCAGCAACCTATTTCTACCTGATTCATCTGGAGACTGTTAGGTAACTGCAAAGATACAGTACCTCTATGTTGGTAATTTAACGATGCATTATCTTTTCTTGGTTCCAAAGTGCATACTCCCCCATGCCTTAAAATATATTCAGACTGCAGGAATCTTTAATATGCCTGCAAAATATATTGTTCATAATTCACAGTATTATTATTACACTGAATGTGCTACAAATATAAAACACTTTTTTTATGAAATGCAGTTTTGTACCCTAAGATTAAATAATAAGATGTAATTCTGTTTAAATAAAATATTCATTACTTATTTCTATGAACACACACACACACACACACACATATATATATATATATATATATATATATATATATATATATATATATAGTTGGTTTTGTTTTACACAGCATACCCTCGTGGTGTAAGCCCTTCTTTTCATGGGTGACTAGATCAGAGTTGTAGAGTAGACAAATGCAAATAGAGGGAATCAGAAGCTCAGTACCAATGCCTTAGCCCTCTATATTTAAGTTGTCCATTTAGTTGTGGGCATGCATGCATGCACAAGTGAGTGTGAGTGCGAGTGCGTGCGCTTGTTTGTGTTTGTGTGTGTGTGTGTGTGTGTGTGTGTGTGTGTGTGTGTGTGTGTGTGTGTGTGTGTGTGTGTATGTATGTAATGCTTATGATGCACGCGTCATGTGTATGGTCTTTCTGTGTAGTAGATTTCAGTTTTAGTTATTGTTCTATTATATGTTTAAACACTTTGGGATCCAAGGATTTGCTAAAAATAAGACACTCTACCACGTTTTGCAGTGACATATTCACACATGAATGGAGATGCAGAAAATATAGTCAACAGATAAATGAAATGTTTTGCACTGTATGCATGAAGTAAGATATGTTTTATCAGTAAAACACAACAGTAAGAGCCATGTGGGGAGTTGATACGAGTCCTTTAACAAAAGGGTCATAAAAGAACTCTGAATACTAAATGTGTATAAAGCAATATGGACATGATTCTCTCAAGAACTCCTAATAAACTGAAAATAGAACTGGAAAAACTACTGAATAACCTTCAAATGAAAGGAAGGAGGAAAGGTAAGGTTCCTGATAATGCAAAAGTGGCAAATGTTACTGCCTTCACAACAGTACAGAAAAGACTATGACTAAAACTATAACCATATCAGTCTGAATTTTACAGTAGATAAGATAAATGAATCATTGTGGAATGGAAACATTCAAAAATATCTGAAAGCCAAAAGTGCAGGTCCCAAAACTGCATGGATTCTCAACTAGAAGGCTTTGGCAAAAAATACAATAAAGTTCTTTGCCAGGGTAACCACAGCATTAGATCAAAAAAGAGCTGCAGATTGGCCTTCCTAGATAGTAATAAAGTATTTTCTGTAGTCATCATACACACTTTGTAAGAGATGCCAGCAACAGCCTCTTTTCACCAGTTTACACAACATCAAACAAAGGCAGATGGAAGAAGTACAGAAAATGTACTAACCCAGACACACTCTACAGTAGTGTGGCCCACACTAGGAGATATAAGAACAGCACAAAGGAAAATGAAGTTATGGAAGCAGCAGGCTCAGATAAAGTCACAGCCGTTATTATCAAGACGTTGAATAAGGTAAGGGAGAAATGGCATCGGGCGTACATATAGCAGAATGTAGAGCAAGGCGTATTCCATGTGACTGGAGAATAAACATTCCAATGCCAATGTACAAGAACAAAGGGGGCTTTCACAGCTGTGGTCAGTACAACAATATAAAACTCCTGTGATACTATATGAAAGATTTTGGAAGGGTGACTGATAAACGAGTAGGCAGAGTAGTAGAAAGTAAGATGGGAAATGAGCATTTCGGATTTAGATCAGGATGCAGAGCATCTGACCCCATGTTTGCAGTGAGGCAGATAGTTAAGAAGAAGCTAGAGTTAAGGAGAACGTTCATCTTGGCATACCTGAACATGGAGAAATCCTATGCCTCGGTCCCAATAAAGCTGATTTGGGAAGTCCTGCATTGGGTCAAATTCCCAGAAACATTGGTAGAGTTAATGCAGGCTATGTACAAGGACAAAATGTCCCACATATGAACCACTGGCAGTGGTTGTGCATCAGAGTTCAGCTCTGAGATCACTACTGTTCTACTGGTGATGGACTACATAAACAAATAGGTTAAAGGGTACAGATCAACATACTTGCTGCATGCAACTTCAGCAAAGGACAGGGACATGAACTGCAAAACTGAAGGCAAATGGGATGAAACAGAGTACAAGTAAGACACTTGTAGTGGCAACAAATGAGGGAAATCAGAAGAAGCTGAGAACTGAGCTAAAAGTAAAATTAGTGAAACAGGCTAATACCTTCAAGTATCTGGGAGGGGAAGTCGAAGAGAAGGCAAGTCTGAATGAGGAGGTCAAACCTAGAATCAGAAGGGTTGCAGCAGTTTTACAAGTGTGAGCAAGTTTTATAAAGGACAATATGATAAACTGAATTTTCATTAAATATAATATATGCTACAGTCTGCTAATGAGAAAGGTCAAAGAAAGGTTATGGACTGCTCCGATGCATAACAAGAAATGTTACTAGTAAGGAAGAAGATATTAAAATCACCCTTCTGTACAGGCAATTCATAAGGCCGTATCTAGAGTATTATGCACTGTATTATGCAATCTTCTGAAAAGCTCATCATTAGAAGGGGGGAATGCAGAAGAGAGAGAGAGACAGCTCAGTTAAGGGCAACATAAACTGTACATAAACTGCATCGGATGCTGTACTGAAAGAAACTTAAGTAACTACATGCACTTTAACAGGTAAGGCAGGTATGACATGTTATAAGCCTTAGGCCTAGCCAATTTCCTTTTGGTGCTTGAGTTAACCTATCCTATTTGTTATTAGATTGTCCGTACCCATCCCATGGTCAGTAATTATATGTTTCCCCTAGTGAGAATAAATGGGATCATCCAATAGATAATTTCAGAGGACCTATGCATGGGATAAAGTGATTAGGGACTAGCTGTGTCCATTGGTAGTACATAGGGCAGTCCTAAGAAAATTTTTCTACTACCCATCCATAGATTCAAGTTGCTTTTAAATATGGATAGGAATGGGCTTTGTTTATGTGGGTGAGGAGTCTGTTCCAGAGCAGCTGTATCCTGTGTGAGATATACCTGCCCCTCCAACCCCTACTGTTGATGTTGAGGAAGAGGTTTAGATCACTATACTGAGTAGTTCTGATGCTGTTTGGCATGCTGTAGGTCCATCAGTCTTGTATTTAACAAGAAGTAGGGGGGGTGCCATGAGAGAAACAGTAAAATGTCTCGGTTGAATGAAGAATATTCCAGTGACTATATATTTCAAAGCAAGAGGCACTAATGTTATCTCTGTAAATGAATTCAAGAATAATGCTATGCTCATGAGGACTGGGAAGTCTGAAGTTGTAGATGAAGTTGCCTTGTAAGTAGCATCCACTTCTACTACAGGTGCTCGCAAGCTAGTAGTTTGGCATCTTATCATTGCTACTTACTCTAAAAAGCAAATGCTCAAACTACCACAAGCCCAATCTCCAGTTTCTATGTAGCCCTCCCCACACCTGAACCCATAACATTACATAGTCCTATCATAAACTAAACTCTAATCCTAAAACTCTCACTCACTCCCCAAACCTCCACTCCCAGTCCCTAAACCTAATTTCCCTGATTGATCCCTAACCCTAAAACTCCATTGCTGCTCCCTAACCTTAAAAATCCCTTCCAGATTTGTAACCCTAAAATACCTGTACTACTACTTAACCCTAAAATCTCCCTCCCACTGACTAACCTTAAAATCCCCCTCCTGCCTCCTAAGCCTAAAATCCCCCTTTCCCTCTCTCGTGCCTCTGCTTACCCAATCTTATGTCCAAGTCTGAGCATGACCAGCAGCCCACATGAAACTACAAGGCACTTGAGTCCCTGGTTTCAAGTCAGTGGTTCTTAATACTTGATAGTCGAGCACCTGTAGCATGTATATCTTACTTAAAGAAAAGGTTGACATAGTCCGTGATCTTCTGTTACCTAAATCAAATTTATTAGGATAATAGTGTTCATACATGCAGATGTCAAATTTATGTCCTACTGGCTTTCAAGAAGCAGCAGTAAGAAAAGTGATGACTGTAACTCCAAGTTCATAGGCGTAATGATGCGTATAATGTGTAGTGTATAAACATTGCTGCCTTTTCCAAACTAAGGCACAGCCTTGTCTCTAAAGGCAAGGTCCGATTTGTCTACTAGACATTCTCCTATTCTGTTTCAAGCCTGAGCTGTAGTCCATTGTCATTTGCTTTAGATTGTCATTATGTTCCTTAATCCTTTCCTTTCTTGACGTGCTGGCTTCTCTTACAGATAATACCTCTAAAAATATTCAACCCCCTGTCTTGGCATCATTCTTTCACCTCTCTGGTCATTTTAGTTAGTACCTTGGATGTCTCCTATGACAGGTCACTGGTGTCCACTTGTCCCATAAAATGAATCAACCCATCCACCCTAGTTACCAGCTTGGTCATTTCCTCTCATACCTCATCATTTAGGCTTTGACACTAGTTTCATTATAACCTGGACTATGCTGTGCTAAAACTCATAACACCCTTGCTTGTTGAGTTCCTAGACAACAAAACTCTCTCCCACCTAATGCTAGCTCCTTTGATTTTAATTTCCTGCTCATGTCATCACCCTTCCTATGTGAGCCTTTCTCCTCTGCATACACAAACTGAGCTCCCATTCACTGATATCCCTGTCCTTTGCTATTCCTACAAGATTTGAACACTACTGGCCACTCATGACTCCTCCTCCTTTTATTCCCATTACTCCCTTCCTACTCCTACAGCTCCTCAATTAACTTCTTCCTGTCCACATCCCCCTGTTGATCCTCATATGTTATGTCCCCATAGTATATAGCACTTTTCTGTCTCCTCCATCTGTCCATTCCATTTGTTCTTCCTCCGTAGTAGGTACCACTTTCCTGCCCCCCCACCTATCCATCCCAACTGTTCTGTCTCCTCAGTATGTACCACTTTTGTGTCCCCTTTATCCTTCCTGTTGTTTTTTTCTCCATAGTAAACACTGCTACCTGTCCCCACACCATCTATCCATTCCAGCTGACTGATTACTTTGACTGTCCATTTTATTCCTGTTTTTCCTTGGTGTTACCTCCTGCATTGTTTTCTCTAGGTTTACCTTCCCTTCATCACTTCTCACTACTACCTTCCCTTATTCATCCATCTTGACTTCCTTTTCCTTGTCATGTCTTTCCTGGCTGCCTCTTATACCTTCTGTTTTTTTTATTCCCACTGACTGTAGTGCTTTGACAATCTTTGCCCATGTGCTCCTGGATCTCCTTCATATTTTTCCCTTTCGAGCCTGTTTTCTGGACTCTAATTTTCCTCCAGCTGTAGTTCCACTCAGCTATTTGCTTTTGCTTTCCTAGCTAACTCACGTTCATATCTGTAGATCAATATGTATGTATACTTTAAAGAAGTTTTCTAGGGGCTTGCACAAGTGTATAAATACTGAGCACGTGCTAGCCTGACTGCCATTTTGTAGTGATTTGTTGACATGTAAGCATGCATGTCTGTGTAGTCTTTCAGTTAATTAGTTTGTTTATATTTTGTACTGCTGCTATCAATCCTGATATGTTTCTGTGTAATAAAGCATATAAATGAAATCCTGATATGTTTCTGTGTAATAAAACATATAAATGAACTACCCCACCTGTTCGCCATCAATGGTAAAACAAGATGAGCGACAATATCTGTCTCCATGTTGTCTCTAAAGGTCTCACACTTTCCTGCAATCTCAATATCCTCTGCCATCCCAAAGATCTCTGAGCCTAACACCTGTCCCAATTCCTATGCATCTCCTGCGCCTCTCCCCACTTCTTCTGTCCTGCCATGCTGCATTTATTTTATTGCATTTGTGGATCTCCTCTCATTTTACATCTCTTTGAAATTTATTCGCAGCTAGCCGGATCTTTCTACTGCACTGTTTCCATTAGTCTGATAAACAAATACCAGATAAGTGAACAGATAACAAACAAGCATTTAATGCCTACCATAGCGTAATGCCATCTGAACAAAAAAATAAATGTATACAGTAGTTGTTCTTTAGTCAGAATAAGGTATTTTATGTACAATCCTTCTTAAATTTGCATGTATTAATAGAGCAGACAAGCAAGTGACAGTTAATTCTGTCAGAAAAATTCAGAATTTGAAAGGTAAACATGCACATCAGTATACCCCTGCAACACAATAGCCTAATGTAATATACATGCGCAAAATAACATTGATTCACTTTAGAAGTTAAAAAAATCGATAAAAAAGGCTATTAGGTGCTGACTCTTCAAATATATGCGCTAGTGACAAAGTTAGAGATTAACTGTAAAACCAAAAATGTCCAGGCTGTAATCCAGAAAAAAGGGTTGTCTATCTGTAGTACAAGTTTATTAAGACAGGACACAACATTAAGAGCCTTCTGGAATGTAAGACAAAATCCAGAAAGGTGAACAGCAGGGGCATCAGACCATGTGGAATGTGTAGACAATGTTGCTATATACACAAAGAACAATCTGTAGTTCTACGCAATAGGCTAAAAAGTAAAATAGTGTTTGTAAATGGGAATTGTTAGACCAAAGGCGTTGTATACATAGCTCTGTGCAACTCATGCACAGCATTCTATTTAGGAAAAACAGAACGGTCACTTAAAAGTAGGATGTATGAGCATGTTAATGACATCAGAAATACAAAAACAACTAGTGCACTATATAAACATTCTTCAATATGTGCATCTTTTACAAAATTTTCATTTGGAATTGTGGAGCAGGTCAAATTAAATACAAGAGGGGGAGACTGGAAAAATACTTTAAAGAAAAAAGAAACACAATGGCAAATAAGAACAGCAGCAATGTTTCCCCCAGGGTTAAATGAAAGTATTTCCATGGTCCCAATTTTGCAGGAAAGAAAAAATAAGAAATAAATATTATTTTTATAGTTAGTGATGAATTATAAAAGGTTTTTCTATAGAGCATGTTTTCTAGTGATGAATTGACTGTTGTTTCTGTATGGAATACGAATCTACTATATGTTTTTAAGAGTTAATGGGTAATGTAGGGGGCATGATTCTTTAATTAATTGTTTTATCTTTGTGATTGGTCAATGAGTTCTATTTAATGAAGCAGTATGCTGTTTGTAATGTATTCTGATGAAGGCTACGCTGTGCATAGCCGAAAGCGCTTAATAAACTTGTACTACAGATAGACAACCCTTTTTTATGGATTATAGCCTGGACATTTTTGGTTTTACAGTTGTTCCATTTTCTGCGTGTTTTTAGGTTAAAGTTAGAGATTAAATCTGAGAGGTTGAGGCATCCGTGGCTCAGGTTTAAACCATCAGCAAATTAAATATGTCACGTCATGTAATTTGATGCATTTAGTGCATGTGTGTGTGTGTGTGTGTGTGTGTGTGTGTGTGTGTGTGTGTGTGTAGATCAACAGCACTATTATCGAGAAGGTATGAAAAAATGAGTGGAACAACTTTCGTAGAACCTCAAAGGTAATTGTTTTGCAGTGTGCAAGCCTCCTGTACCACCTCAAGTGGTGGGGGGATCTCCTACATCCCTTAAACTTAAATATACCTAATTTGAGTTTGCACAACAGTGGAGAAAAAAGAAACCTCCACTGCCAGCAAAAGGTTGCTTCACTCACATGTCTTTCAATCATTCAGCACTCGATAATAGTGCTGTCAATCAAGTGACATGCATCTTATATTTGTAACTTGAAGAAGGACTTGCTAATATTGTTACTTTTAATATAATACATATAATACTTAGCTTAATTTGAAGATAGTCTTTCAATTGATGCTGCTGTTTTTATTTGTGTTCTTTTTATTTCTTTTCTCAGCACCAAAGTGTATACCGTATAGCCATATTATTATTTTTTTATGTTTATAATAACTTGTTTCATTAGGATTTAAATCATTGCATTGCTGCATAGGCCATAGATGATGAGAAGAGGTATTGATACTGTTTTGCTCTATCCCGATTTATTGAGAGCAACAACAAATTTTTGTTGGATTGCATATTCACAGTTCTTTTAGTCGTGGTATAGCTGAGATTGGAGATTCACAAAGGAACTGCCTATTTTAATTTTCTTTCAGACACATATATCACTGTTGTTCTTCACTTTGAAAATTAGTGCTATGACCAGGACAACCTGTAAAAAGTAGGAACTTTTTCAATTTCAAGCCCCAAATATTTAGTTCATCTTTCATCTTTGTGATAGCACTAAGTAGGAAGCTGTCACACTTTTAATAGGAGTGAAACATACCTTACTGGTGCCGTGTGTGAACAGAAAGGGAATAGATCATAAATGATGTCAGTACTCCTATGAAGCAAGGTGTAATCAGTAGCATTCAACTTGTTCCTTGCCTACATCTAATTCATTGTATGCCTTCGTAAAATGGCCATTGATTTGAATTGTATTATAAGTTAGGGATATGTATCTCAGACCTCATGAAATCTGCAGTAAAGAACTGGTAAATGAATAGTCTTAGGTTCATAGGTTTGTACTAGGCTATTGGCTCTGAGGCCTTTACAAGCCTAGCCCATAGGATTACCCTGGCATCGCACCACCCGACCTTAGTTCCCAGTGCCTCTGTCAATTAGAGCTACTGGAGTGATCCCCGGGGTGAATTTTCTATTTCCCATCCACTCATCAAGATTTCTCTTTAAGAGGGCCAGTGAGGCACTCCGCTTGACATGTATGGGAAGTCTATTCCATAGCATGGGCAGTTTGTGGGTTATGAACCTGTCCCTCCAGCTTGTTCTGTTGCTTGTGGTAATGAGGTTGAGGTCTCTGGAGTGTGTAGTGTGGAGGGATTGGGATTTCTTTAGATGTAGCATTTCTAACAGAGCTGGGTCAGACATAGCTTTGTAAGCCAAACAGATCGCCTCTAAGTAGGCAATATGAGACATAGAATAGTTGGATATTTTGAGTCTGTCCATATAGGACAAGTGTTTAAGGCCTAAGATCCTCTTTGTGAGATATTTTTGTGGCCTGTCCAGTTGTTGTAGGTGTCTAGTGAGGTACATGCCAAATGGGGCATTGTACTCAATGACTGGCCTAATGAGGGAAGAGTAGAGGGATAATGACCTCTTTCTTCCTGGATGCAAAACCCTTAGTAATGAGATGTGCCACATAGAAGGACTTTCTGACCACAGTGGCAATGTGGTGGTCAAAAGAGAAGTTGCTATCAACCTGTGTTCCCAGATCTCTTATGATGCCTTCTGTGTTCAGTGGACTACCATCGATGTGGTAATTCATGGGAACCGGGTTTTTCCTAAAGGGGATGACAACACATTTTTTGGCATTGAGCTTAAGGCCATGGTTCTTACACCAGTCATTGGTCTCAGTGAGGCCTTTCTGTAGGGTGTCAGCATTACTTGAGGCATTAATTATGGGTCCCAACTTGCAATCATCTGCGAACTTTGTCAGCCAGAATCTCATTGTGTTGGCCTGGACTTCAGAGACATAGATACCAAACAGAAGAGGACCCCGGACCGAACCCTGTGGGACTCCACTCGTGACTGATTGACAGTCTGACTTGAAGTCAGCTACTTTCACACTGTGGGTTCTATCTGTGAGCCAGTTTGCAACCCACCTAGTGATATAGGGGTTGATCCCTAGCTTAGTGAGTTTTTCTATGATTCCTGAGTGGGGAATGATATCAAAGGCCTTGGCCAGATCAAGGTAGGCTGTATGAACCACCTTGCCTTCATCGACAGCTCTGGTTACTGACTAAGAGAAGTCAACCAGGTTAAGCAGCCATGATCTACCCTTCACAAAACCAAACTGTGTGGGATCCAGAGTTTGGACATTCCCTATACCTTTGTTTATTAGGTCCATGATGATGCGTTCCATAGCTTTGCATATCAGACTTGTCAGGCTAATGGGGTGATAGTTCCCAGGGTCTGTAGTCACTCCTCCTTTGTGGAGAGGGATGACTGTAGCAGTGCACCATTCGGTAGGACAAAGCCTGAAGTGAGGCTGTGATTGAACAGGGCACACAGTTGAGGTGCCAGTTCACTCGGTAGTTTATGAAGAACACAGCTAGGGATATTGTCAGGTCCCATAGAAGCTATATTCTTGGCCTTGGACAGTGCTGTTTTAACCTGTGCAGCAGTAATACTGGGTGCCTGGCAATCTACTGATATTGTGATTGGTCCTTTGGTGGGGGAGAGAGTGGTAAAGTTGGCACTGAATCTGCCGGCCAATATATTGGCAATATCTGCTGGTTCGGTATAGAAGGTGCCATTGTGCAACAGCTCTGAGCAAATCTGGGTATTGCCGTGGAGATTCTTTACATAACTATAGAAGGCCTTGTTGTCTTTACTATCTGCTGCAATTCTGTTTTCATAGCTAGCTTTAGAGGATTTGATGAGGAATCTCAACTTTTTGTTGAGGCTGATAAGGGAGTTTTTCCAGTCTTGGGACTTCACCTTATTTCTCATCAGTTTCCTCCTTCTGTTGTAGAGTTTGTTTATGACAGGGGACCACCAGATTAGCTTCCTTTTTTTGGAGGAAAGTGTCTTGGATCTATTGGGTATGTCAAGATCCATCCACGTGTTTGTACAGAGCATTAGTGTATGATTCAGCAGTCATGCATCTGTTCTCCAATTGCATGGGTGCCATGAAGTTAGCCACCTCTGTATTTAGGAGTCCAAAGTTAGCTTTGGAGAAGTTTTTCATGGTGGTTACCTTTGTGGCGTGGGGGGTGGAAGGTATGTGGATTTCCAAGGTGATTAGTTTGTGGTCAGATCAAACCAGGGAGGAATTGACTATTGGTACAGAGTAATGCAATGTGGATTTCCAAGGTGATTAGTTTGTGGTCGGATCTAACCAGGGAGGAATTGACTATTGGTACAGAGCCACAGTCACCCATGTTAGTAATGACCAGGTCAAGGATGTTGCTACCTCTAGTAGGGGTAAGAATGAGCTGGTCCAGGGCATTGGAATTAATGAATTCCAGGAAACGTAGTGCAAGTGTATTGGTACATGAGTAGTTTTCCCAGTTAATGGAGGGGTAGTTGAAGTTGCCCAGTATGAGAGTGTTAGGTTGGACACTAGCATTCTCCAGGGTGATTAGGAAAGTGGAGTGTGAGTTTTGGGTCATGGTTGGGGACCTATAGCAGGCTACAACCTGAATCGCTGTCTTACCCAATGGTAGCTGCACCTAAAGTATCTCTGATGCATCATGTTGAGCTACCAGTGTGGAGGTGTGAGCATCCTTTATGAATATGGAAACACCACCGCCTTTGGAGCTTCGGTCCAAGTTCTTGGGCCGAAAGGTATGGAATGAGTTATAGCCTGGTATTGCAGGGGTGCTATCTGCTAACTTGAACCAGGTCTCTATTACAGCACAAATGTCAATGTTCTCCATTTTAAGGAGTGCTTTGAGTGAGTGCATTTTGAGATTTAGTCTTCTAGCATTGAGCAGCATGACCCTCAGATTGCATTTGCTGGTAGCTGTTACA
Organism: Protopterus annectens; assembly: GCF_019279795.1. Taxonomy (NCBI): domain Eukaryota; kingdom Metazoa; phylum Chordata; order Ceratodontiformes; family Protopteridae; genus Protopterus; species Protopterus annectens. The sequence continues at coordinate 396,369,803 of NC_056727.1, forward strand.
GTGGTAATTTGGTCTTTGGAACACCGCCTAAAAATGGCACTATAGGGGTGGCAAGAGCCTTGGCCAGTAACTGGAAGCCCAGAGGTGACAGATATAGGCCATCTCTGGCAAAGCATCTAGGCCTGTCAATCATATCATCCCAGGAAGACAGATACTGGATCCCCTTAGAATGACACCAGAAACTTAGTCAATTGCCGAAATCAATCATTTTCTGCTTGTACTGTGGTATCATTCTGGATGATGGTAGGAGGCTGCTCAGGGCTAGGGTCATACCTGTCTGGGCTACATAATCCGAGAGCTCCTCCAGATTTCTGTTTTTGCTTATGTTTGTTATTTTATTTTCACATTAACTGTATTAGAAAATAAATTAATTTGAAGAAGTATGTTAATGATTAAAAGTGAAAAAAATGAGAGTGCAAATGTACTGCAACCTGTACACTCTAAAATGCATTTCATAAAAGTTGTAAATATGTCATTCAGTAAAGTGTGATATACATCATAAAAATCATTGCTGCAGGCTTCATATATATGTTCTGGAATAGTCCACTGTAGGCAGATATTGATACTAAGCAGAATTCTTCATCTTTTAGTCTTGCCCTAAGATATAATACTGCAGACTTGAGCTGTGGTGATAGAGACAGCCAGTTTATTAGAGAACCATGTATTCATTTTTCTTAGTTCTTTTTTGCTGCCTAAACTTAACAATTGATGTTCTTCATTTCTCACTGCTGCAGTCATCACCATTGGGTTATCCATGCTGTGGTAGCCCTCAGTCGGTCTGAATACCAGAGTCAAGGTTTTGTGCTTCGGCTGCTGTCGCTTGCTGGGTGACGTCAGGTCATCCGAGCTATAAAGGAGAGCAAGTGACACCATTACCTCAGTCTTTCTTGCTGTGGGGCCCGTAGCAGAAGCAATTCGCCACAGTGCCAGATTTCAAACTTCAGCTGAAAATGTCTAAAGCTAAGTACCCCGTTGGGGATCCTTCCTTTTTCTTGCACTAACTGATGTCTGAAAAAGTCAATAACTGTCTCACCTGTGGAAAGCAAATACCACACCGAGACTTCCATTCTTACTGCGTCACTTGCTTAGGCCCAGATCACGATGTACCTCGCTGTCAGTTCTATGGCCTCTTTAACACTAGAACTATTCATCGTAGAGCTCTGTTTGTACCCAGTTATTTTCGTCTTTGGCCTCCAACTATCGATATGGCATCCATCAATCAGCGAACTGCAGATCTTCTGAAAAAACGTAAAGATAAGGATAGAGACAGACTGCATAATGGCAAGCCATCTGACGACACCACTGCTAAACGGGTCTTCAGTTCTTCGGAATTCAGTGATGCGCTTTCACAGCCCCTGATGCCTGACTCGATTCCTTTGCAGGCCTCGACTGAGATGCTATCAGAGTCCTGTATGCTGCAGATGTCTGCATCATCTAGTGAGCCTTTGGCTGTCTCACACTCGGTTGCGTCCAGAGCTGCTAAGCAGGCAACAGCTTCCGGGGATACCACTCGCACTTCGGATTTCACTTCAAGGACTTCACCCTTTCTTCTGACTAACACACCGATGGCACCAAGGGATACACTTCAGGCCAGACTTAGACCCACTCCAAAGAAAACAGCAAAAAGTCTCCATTCCACTACTTCTCCCCCTCCTCAAACTAGAATGTTTAAAATGGCAGAGGATCTCATCACTTTCATCTGGGGTAATCTGGCCACTCCAGCCAAAAGGAGAAGGGATCCTTCTCCAGACATCCTGTCTGATTTAGACTCAGAGGGATTTGTCTCCTCTGTTTTTCAAGAGGAAAATCCTCTTACTGTCTATGAAGACACAGATGCAGAAGAATATATTCCTTCTGCATCACCTCTGGAGGATTTTTCCTTTGGGGAAACCCTCCACACCCTCAGGGAACACTTCCAGTGGGAATCAATGGATTCCCCACAATCCAAGAAAAGACTAAGAGAGTTTCTGGACCTACCCCAGCATAGGCCTCTGGCCATCCCACACATCTTGGAGGTGGTAGATGATGTTTACCAGTAATCCAGCCTTACCCATGACACCCTTCCACCTGCCCCAAAAAAATCTGACCGGTACTACAGGGTACCTGACTCACATAAATTCCTCTACAGAAATCCTATAGCACATCCAAAGGTGATTACTCAGGGACCTAAGGGAGTTAAGGCTACCTCTGCAAAGAATCCTACTCCCTCAGACAAAGAATCCAGGGCCCTAGACAGATGGGGTAAAAAAGTATATACCTCTGCAACTGTAACTATAAGGGCTCTCAACTGTCAGTTCCATATGTTAAAATATCAACAGCACACTTTGGAACTTTTGAAAAGAAAATTTCTGCTTTACCAGATTTTGCCAGTAATAAAGAAATAGCAGAATTACTGCACTCTTCATCTCAGGTGGCAAAGCACTCCTTGCACTGTGGTTTTGACATCCTAGAAGCTTCAAGCAGGACAGCAGTGACAGGTTATGTTATCAGAAGACATGCATTGTTGAAGGAACAACCTCTCCCTGATCATGTTAAAGCTAAAATCATGAATTCACCTCTTGACAAAGACTGCTTGTTTGGACAGAAATCTGAAGAGGTACTCAAAAAGATGGAAGAGAAAGCAAAACTGATGCAGACTGTTAAAGATTTCCTTCAAGTACAACCTCCTAGGTTCAGCAGAAATTGCCTCTCTAAACACTGGTCCTTTTCTGCATCCAACAGGCAGGCACAAGGCAAAACCATAGGGACAGACCCACCAGGGCTCAAACTCAGGGCCAGCAAAGAACTAAACAGTGCCCCCCCCTCCAACTCTAGAGCAGGGAGTTCAAAAACTACATTGTATGCTAAAAACTCTCAATGACTACCTTTCCAATCTCTGCCTGCCTCCACCATACCAAAAGCTAGGAGGAAGGCTCTCTTTGCAGAGAAAATTGGAACTTTATAACAAAAGATCAATGGGTCTTAAAAATCATTGCTCAGGGGTACAAATTCAGTTTCCGAGAACTACCACATCCAAGAGGGTACCCAGACCTACCCCCAAACCAGTGGACAGAAGCACTGAAACAAGTGCAAAACCTAATAGCCCTAGAGGCAGTAGAACCTGTGCCTCCAGAACAAGTTGCAAAAGGATTCCATTCCAGACTATTCCTTGTTCCCAGGAAAGAGGGAACTTGGAGTCCCATTCTGGACCTATCCTTTCTCAGTACTTTCCTGGTAATCCCAAAATTCAAAATGCTTACCATACAACAGCTTCTACCTATGCTGCCAAAGCTTGGATGGTCACCTTAGACCTACAAGATGCTTACCTGTGCATCCCAATAAGGGAATCATGCAGAAAATTCCTGCGCTTCAGAGCAAGATCACTACACTTTCAATTATCTGCTTTGCCATATGGCTTATCTACTGCTCCCAGGGTATTCACCAAATGTCTAGCTCCTGCCATTGCCTTTTGCAGGCAAAACAATGTACAGATTTACCCTTACCTGGACGACTGTCTCATCCAGGCAGACTGCAAGGAACTGCTCCTGCAGCACCTCTCATTTGTAAAAACCCTACTCACCTCTCTGGGGTTCACTATCAACGAAAGGAAATCAAAACAGACACCCACCAGGAAAATCATATTTCTGGGAGCCTTATTGGACACAAAACAGCAAATGGCCTTTCTGTACCCAGAAAAACAAAATTTCCTACCAAAATACTTCACTATTCTGGCCTCCCAAACCCATCTTTCTGCCTGGAAATTCCGGCAAGCTCTAGCGTACATGGCCTCATGCATCCTCCTGGTACCTCTGGCTAGACTGCACATGAGGAAAATTCAGTGGTACCTCAAGAGCCTATGGTGTCAACATTCTCAACCTCTGGACACCTCCCTGCCTGTGATCTCTTGCATAAGATCCGAGTTCCTCTGGTGGGCCCAGGTCTGTGCTCTGAACAAGGGACTTCCATTCAGCCTCCGTCCATCAGACCAGACCATAACTACAGATGCTTCGGACATAGCCTGGGGTGCCCACCTGGAAGGCAGATGTGTCCAAGGTCTCTGGAATGCTCAAATACTACCATTGCATATTAACCAAAAGGAAATGATAGCAGTGCAAAACTCTCTGGCATCCTTCAAACCCTACCTCAAACCAGGGGTTCTTCTCATAAAAACAGACAACACCACAGTCATGTGGTACATCAACAAACAGTGAGGGACTCAGTCTTACCCCCCCCCCCCCGTGCAGACTAGCCATGAACCTGTGGCTAACAGCCTCATCCATGGGACTACATATTATAGCCCAATACCTACCGGGCATCAACAACACCCTAGCAGACCACTTAAGCAGAATCCTGCTGGACCCACATGAATGGCAAATCCACAGAGGCATTTTTCTGAAATTACCCACACATGGGAGACCCCCCAGGTGGACCTCTTTGCCTCTCATTTAAATCACCAAGTACAGAACTTCTGCACCAGGGAGTACCATCACCTGGCCTGGAATGTCGATGCCCTGACCTTCCCTTGGAATACCCTCTTTGTGTATGCATTCCCACCTCTTCCTCTCATTCCAAAAGTATTAAGTGCAAGGTAAGGGAGGGAAAACCAAAAGCAATACTCATTGCCCCAGACTGACCCAGACAGCATTGGTAGCTACTGCTGTGCAGCCTATCTCTCCAACCCCCCTGGCAGCTACCTCTGATACCTCACCTGCTATCCTGGGGGTTGGGAACAAAGCTGCACCCAAACCTTCAAACACTCAAACTCTCAGCATGACTTATTCTACCATGACCAACAAGAAATCTATGCTAAGTAAGCAAGTCCTTGACATAATCACAGACGCCAGAAGACCCAGCACCAGAAAATCTTACACTGAAAACTGGAAAAGATTCTACTCCTGGAGCCAGTCTAAGGGGGCAGACATTCATCTGCCCGTCATTCCTCTTATTCTAGATTATCTGGCTGAGCTTCATAATAAGGGTCTCTCCTTCATAAAGATCCATGCCTCTGCCATCTCAGCACACCTTGATACAGAACAGCCTTTGTTCTCCCACCCTCTTATCAAACAATTCCTTAGAGGAGCCTCTAATATCAGGCCTCCCAGAAGACAGCCCACCCCAGCCTGGGATCTGAACTATGTTTTAGAAAAATTTAGTCTGTCCCCCTTCAAGCCTGCAGCATCCTCCGAATTAATGTACCTCTCTTGGAAGACTGCCCTTCTCCTGGCTATCATTTCAGCTAGGAGAGTGTCAGAGCTTCAAGCTTTAATGGCCACTGAGCCATTTATCATCTTCCATGCTGACAGGGTCTCCCTGAGGACCAACCCCTCCTTCATGCCAAAGGTGGTTTTGGATGTTAACCTCAACCAGCCCATCCACCTGCCCACCTTCTTCCCTAACCCTCAAAACAAGGGGGGAAGGATACTGCATTCTTTGGGTGTGCACAGGCAACTCAGATTTTATCTGGATCATACAAAGACACTCAGGAAAACTGACCAGCTCTTGGTCAGCTTTAAACCAGGGGCACAGGGGAAAACAATATCCAAACAGACCATTTCCAAATGGATAGCACTTTGCATCCAATTTTGCTACTCCTTGCATGGAAAACCTCCCCCTAGGACCATTAGAACCCATTCCATTAGGGCAACCTCTACTTCCACAGCATTCCTTAGAGGGAAGCTGCCACATGGACTTCAGCCCACACCTTCACCAAGCATTACCATCTGAATCTATTTTCAAAAGCTATGGCTGGGTTTGCCTCTGCAATTCTGCAGGGCCTGCCATCCCAATCTTAAGTTTCTATCAACCTTCCACCCTTCTACTCAGCTTTGGGAATCTTCCCAATGGTGATGACTGCATCAGTGAGGAAACGAGGAACATAGAACAGTTGTGTACATTTACCATAAATGTAGATGTCTGAGTGTTCTCACTGCTGCAGCCATGCTTCGCCCCTCCTCCACCCAATATCTGCTGTCCTTAGAGAGACACATATTTCTATGGGGGTCTCTCACCCCAGGACTACTAATAATTGTTAAAACTGGATATCTTTGGTTGCTTAAGGCAAGAAAAACTGAGGCAATGGCTTCACCTGCTCTATTTTATAGCTCACATGACCTGACGTCACCCAACAAGCAACAGCAGCCAATGCACAAAACCTTGACTCTGGTATTTGGACCGACTGAAGGCTACCACAGCATGGATAAACCCAGTGGTGATGACTGCAGCAGTGAGAACACTCAAACATCTACATTTATGGTAAGTGTACACAAATGTACTTTCTACTTAGCTTTTCAGTGCTGTTGTATTACCTCTGGTCTTATTTTTAGTAGTCTTCCTAAATTTAGCTGAGTTTGCCAGCTAGAAACCGTAAAGAATAGCTTTACTTTGTTATGTTGAGGATAAATTGCATCAAGTGAGTATGTCTGTAAGTACTCTTGAAGTCATCATAGCCCTCTCAAACTGTACTCAACTCCACTGTTAATTTTGCTTAGTGAAGAATATTGCATTCAAAGTGGTGATTGCTGTGCTGTGTTTAAGCACGCAAACACAGCAGCTGGAAGGGATAACATCTTGTAGTATTTGCGTAGCATTAAAACATTGCAAGCTATTCCTTTCTCTACTTCTTTCATGCTATAATCACTTGCAATGTCTAAACAAATATAAGTGCAAATAAAAACATAGAAGGCATCCTAAAAAATAAATAAAATGTTAATACTATGGAGCCTACTGAATCATCTAAGGGGCAAGAAGAGAGATTTTCCCTGGTATGTTTATCCAAGCAGCAACTTTTCCTTGCCAGATGATGCTGCAAAAAATTTGAATCTGCTTACTGTCTAAGATGAAGTCCCTTGATTGTCCCTCCTCTTCATCTATCCATGTTTATTTACAGGATTCAGTGGAGAGGATGCCACTATTAGAAACCTTTAGTATGAAAAACAAAACTTCTCTTCCTAAATGTCATTCCCCAGATAACTGAATTGTTCTAGAATATACTGTCCTTCTGGATCCAGATACAACTTGTGTCAGGATGCCAGTCAAGCAGATGCCCAAACAGGAACTGAATTTAACTGTAAAGAAGTGGACACCTGCCTCCTGAATGTGAGACATGCAGACATCTGAAGGTCAGGTGTCACACCACTAAAAATTAGAAGAGTCTATGCTCAAAGATAACAGAAAAACATCACAGGAGTTCTTTAACCTTGTCCAAAAGTTTGCATTAAGTTTTGTAATTTGAGACAAAGTAGGAAATCATCTTTACCAGCAAAAGCCACCAAGAAAAATGAAGTGAGGGAGACCACACTCCCATTCCTCATCACAACTCTAAGGATGAGGAGGAAGATCACAATTTAACCTATTTAATGCAGCTGCCTTTCCCTATGTGTTATGGTACAGTTAAAGACAATGATGGAGAATGGTGAATGTTTCCTATTTCTTTTTTTCTCAATTGTTTTTATTGAAAATGTTAACAAAACAGCAATATATGATAATAGAAATATTATAAAATAACTATACATATCTAAAAGAACAATAATAAACAACAACTAAAATAACTATTTACCATGGTGTCTGCTATAAAACAAAGTTTTTTAAACCAAAAAAGAAATGTGATAAGACAAATTGTTAGTTAATTATTAAATTCTGTTTATCCACCAGTTCTTTGAATTTCAACCATATATTATATGAAGAGGTGATTCTAGATGTTCTTGTCTTGATCATGAGAAGTTCAAGGTGACAGACTTCAGTTGCCAAGTGTACAAATGCCTTCATAGTATTAGTAGTCTGACACTTCCAGTTCTTGATGCTGACTTTTCTTGTTAATGTTAAGATGCTTCATAAAAGAGGATGTTTTATTTTCATGACACCAGTGGGAGTAGGTACATTAAATAAAAGATTTGGTCAGCATAAATTTATCATTAAGAACAGACTCTAAGAAATAATTCATATTATCCAAATATGTTTTAAGTTTTATACAATCGTAAAACATATGCTGCCCTTCAGCTTTAACATTTAGTTTACATCAGCAGCATCCTAAGTCTTTATTGTACATCAGTTCAGTTTTATGTGGTGTGATAAAGGTTCTATGTAAGAAATTCCAAGAGAATATCCTCCACCTTAGTGATGACGTAGTTTGTTTTGAAGATTAGAGTATTACATTTTTATCATCTTCACTTGGGGAGTTATTATTAACACTTGGGGAGTTATTATTAACAAGTCTAAAATAATCCCAATAGCTTTCTCTGTGACATACTGTTGAGTTCTTAAGTACCTTATATATTTTAGATAGAAGTCACTTTCCAATTATATTCTGGTGCATTAGAATAATGAGTAAATCAATGAATGTGGGGTAAGAATTTCTAACTATTGGTTGCATTAGATTAATCTTATGTTCAACTGTCTACTATTTTGAATTTCTAAACACATATCTTTGCTTCACTCATACTTATTAATGATATGGTCAACATTTTGTAACTTTCCACTGTCTAGTAATCGATACCAGTATAATAGTTTTTTTGTCTTTAAATGTAGTCATTGTTGTTAAATTAAATGTATTAATACTATTTTGAGTATAGGCAATTAGAAATACAAAGAGAATCCATGCTTTATATTCAGGGTTCCTGAAAATGAAATATTTAAAGGAGGTTATTATCATTTTAATATATTAATGAAATTTATTAATAGCTATTTTAATATGATAAGATTGTATTAATGTATTGGACTTACAATAAATACCTCCCCCCTCCCTGAATATCTTTCCATTTCTCATTATAATTATTTAACCAGGAAATTATTGTCTTCACAATTGAGGATATGGAATATTTATTTATTTTATTTATTTCCAGTTTGATAACTGGGGAAGTCCACTGGGCCCAAAAGCCCGTTTTCAGTGGAGGCCCGGGGAGAAAAGCTCCATGATAATACATTACATACAAAAACACAGCAGAAAAGCTCTAAACTAATACATTACACACAAAAACACACTCTGTTCTAATAGCATAATACTTTAACAATTTCCAAACAAGAATAATATAATTCTAAATCTGGAAGACCAGTACCACCCAGTCCCCAATCTCTAATGTGGTGGTTTAAAGCCAATCTAGGCTTATTAGGAAACCATAAAAATCTCAGAAACAAAGAATTATATTCTATATATTGGGGGGGGATAAAAATGTTATTATATATAGAATTTTAGGAAGGATAATCATTTTAATTAAGGTGAGTCTCTCTTCCATAGTGAAAAAAATATTCCATTTATTAAGAGTTTGTTTTATGGAATTTAAGTTATTATAATTAAGGGTTGTTATATTTGTAATATTATCAGACAAGATTATCCCCAGGTTAGTGATTTTACCATCTTTCACACTGTATTTATGTACTTTCTTATCTATTTTATTAATATTATAATTATCAGGTAGTATTTTAGTCTTATTCTCATTAAAACTGTCCCCGGGATTCATGAACCTTGCGCCAGGCGCCAGCATAGCGTCGGCGTTATAACGCCAAATATGGCTGCTTAGCGATTCAGGTATGAATGAATTCCACGTGCACTACCAGCGTGCGCCGGACCGTCCCCGCCCCCGGCGTAGGTATGCAAAACACACTGTGTGCGGTATTGCACCATGCAAATGAGGGCAAATAGCGATCCAGTGGCGGCGAAGCGTAAGCGTAGAACGGCAATGTAAACCAAAAAAGCGGTTACATTTACCCAAACATACCGGAGGAGTAACGGAAGGCTGTCAAAGTCAGGTATCATATAGGTGCAATATGCCAATGTGGAAAGGCACCGAGAATGTCCAAAGAAAATATGTACAAAATGTAAAAAATGACATAAATGGCACGTACGTAGAAAGAACAGCAGACCCCGGGATGTGTGCACAGAAGTTGTAAAGCAATGAAATAATATGATAATGTCGAAAAGAGCATTAGAACACAAATCAGCTGCACAGCCACCACACACCATAGTATGTATGTAAAGCTGCAACCCCAGCGCAATGGTTGTCAAGGAGTGGGCGGTGTCCGCCGTAACCAGGTATTAGTAGTCAATTCCATGCAAATGTGGCAGATAATAGTGAATCGCAATAACGGCGCCAGCGTAAGTATGGAGCAAGCGAGCGGCACGACACCGAGGAGTGGCCTACACGAGATACATGTCAACCACACAGGGTGTGCCACTGTAGGAGGAAGGATATTGGAGGACAGCAAATCTGGGCTGTACAATGCACATCACAGCATCATGACTGGCGTGTTAGGAAATAGATGCGCTGACAGTACAGAATGCGCGTACAAATGCATGTGCACGAGGATGACTACGTTCCCGAAACCAGTCATGTGACGGCCTCACCGGCAACAACCAGGGATATAGGAAGGTAATGCGGAGAATACGAGGAAATGCGGAAGCAGTGTAAATGTATCCGTAACGAGCAATTAACACCAATCAATGCAGGAAGGGCAAACGCCGGCAGCTGATAAGTCTGCATGCAGACTCCTGCAGAACGGGAAAGGGGAGGCATATGAGAGCAAAGATAATAGGGGATGTAGTAGAAATGCAAAGAGCAAAGAACCGAAATAGCACAGCCAAGTACAGAGGTAGCATAACTGCGGCTGCAGATAAAATGCAGCATATGCCATGTGCCTGCATGATGCAGTAATGTAAGATGCCAGGCGAAGGCAATGCAGGCAACTGTAATGTAACACTACAGGCAGTACCGTTGCAGCTGCAAGCGTAAAACCACGGAAATAATCCATGGATAGGGCCGCACAGACACACCCAATGACATCACCGGGTATACAGCACAACAGTAATAAATGTGAATGCGCACAACACACAGCGATTTCCCAAACGCCGCACCGTAGGGTGTAAACAGACGGGGAACTTTTAACATGTATATGCTGGGTGCCGCCGTGGCCGTGATGCATAGGTATGTGGCAGAGACAGACGGAGTTGCGGAGGGTGGTGCCGACAACGGAAAGAGGCCTCACAGGAGAAGGAGAGTGTTCAGACCAAGGGTGACCTACCAGGGGCTGCGAGACCTGGAGATAGTAGAGCGCTACAGGGTGGACAGGGACACGTTACAGCAAATAGTGGAGCTGTGCCGGCCGCGCCTGAGAACAAGAGACAACAGAGGGAGCCCATCCCAGTGGACACAAAGGTATGTGTGAGCTTGCGAATACTGGCTACAGGTACCTTTCAAAGGCCCACCGGGGACATAATGGGCATCTCACAGGCATCAACATCCAGGGTACTACACCAGTTCCTGGATGCCATGTTACCACATGCCCATGAGCACATAAAGTTCCCCACATCTCAGGAGGAGTTGGCTAGCAATATCGCCGCTTCCACCGTGTGGCACAATACCCGGGGTCCTGGGTGCGATAGACTGTACGCACATAGAAATCAAGTCACCACCTGGGGAGCAGGGTAGACGCTACATAAACCGCAAGGGATACCCCTCCATCAATTGCCAGGTCGTGTGCAATGTGCAGGGCATTATCATGGATGTGTGTGCTGGCAGCCCTGGAAGCTACCACGACTCCCATATCTGGCATGCCTCACAGCTGTATCAGGTATTCGCCAGTGGGGACATCACACAAGGTCACCTTGTGGGGGATGCTGGCTACGCACTGGAGCCGTGGTTGATGACACCCATCAGAAATGCACACACACACATGCAAGAACGCCATAATGAGGCACACGCACAAACGAGAATAATCATAGAGCGTGTGTTCGGGATCTTGAAATCACGGTTCCGGTGCTTGGATACATCCGGTGGAGCCTTGCAGTACTCTCCAGGCACAAGTGCCCACATATTCATAGTATGTTGTATGCTACACAATATGATTCTGCGGAAACAGCTGCTGCAGGGACATAATGCCGGAGGGCCACCAAGCCCGCCACAACTGCCAGGGCAAGCACAGGGCGTGCGGCGCCACGGACACACTGAGCCAGCCCCAGTAGGTAGACAGAGGCGTACCCAATATGCCTACGCCCTGGCAAAGAGGGAACGCATAGCACATACTTTGACAGTGTAGGCCCCATGGACTGACACCTCCTGACCTGCACACACACAGTAAAATGGACGCCACACAAACATGTCCGCCCGTAATGTATACCGTATGTGCGGACGTATGTGTGACTCCAACAAAGGCACCGTCCAAACACTGCACACCCAATAGCCAGCAGAGCATGGAACGCCAACACCTCAATGCACGCCGGTTCAACAGCACACGGCGTAGCCATATGCTGCCACTATCGCCGCAAGTCGACCACACATGTACGCATGTGCATACACAGATACGGAAATACATATCAGTACACATGTAGAAATATATGTACGCATACACAGATAGAAAGGACAACAGGGTAATATGGAACCCAGGGATGCAAGTTCACAGATAAGTAAGACGCGAAATCACCACATATCAAACATAGTGACCGACAACCCGATCATCCTGGAGGGTGGGCAGGGCAGGTAACGCCAGCCATGGAAATGTTAACCTGCATCAATACATATCCGCGTGTCGGGATGGTCACCAGTCCACGGTACAGTAACGGGATATGTGGG
>NC_056727.1:396412367-396442367 GCF_019279795.1 Protopterus annectens
CATTGGGTTTCACAGGAACCATGTCTTCGACACCAGAAACCAATGCTATACATCCAATGTTGCAGGTTAACAACCACTTTCATACCATACCCAGAGGTCACGATTGGGAGGTATTGCCACTTTATTATCGGAACAACAACCCCAGACTGTGTACATCATGGGAGCTTAAATTGTTTTCTCATGGGAATAACACAGCCTTGCAAGGCACCTTGTACATTACAGTATCCTTTTGTGATTGTAGCTGTTTCAAGGACCCTAGACTGTTACGATACAGTGGACAGTTAATTTCTTGATACGTTGCTTTGTCTGTCTGGTAGGGAGTTGTACTGCTATCTTCCATTGAGCTCACAAGGCCATCCTCCTCTGGGGAAGGAGTGCTGTTATGCATGTACATACATTTATTGTTCTGTAACCCAGCACATAATTAATGATGACAGACATGAGCCTGCTGTCCTGCTTACTGCCAGGTTCAGAATTCCATCACAGTACAGCTTAGCTTCACCAATTACATGCAGGCTTAGTTCTGCTGCCATATTGTACGGTACAATTCAATACATTATATAGTATTTCGAGTGTAAACTGGAACTTCATATGTGTTTCTATATATTTTACGAACAACATCCATCCAGCCATATGCATGTTGTTCCATCCTTTACCTTGACCGTGTGTATTTGTCCGTCCAGCCACGCTAATCTCCACATGTGATGTCCCAGTTTCCCCTTCTTTGCCTGTAGCACCCTGTTAGGATGTCCTGTGTGTTAGGCACCTGTTCCGCTGTATGTGATCGACTTCACTGCATTGATAATCGTCGCTGCGGTGGTCCAACGACCCGACTTGTCCACATGTGTACACTTATGTGCACCGTGTCGTATGCAAACCTAGATGGTTTGGACGGGTACATACTACATGCCGGATGTACACATTCTGCTGACACATTCACATGCAGCCATTTACATATCTGTACCTGCGGTGGGTTGCTGACATGTGGGAATGCGTATTTGCCAGCGTGGCATTGCCTAACACAAACATCTTACCACAGTTCAGGTATGCACATTGTGTGTGGTTGTATAGCTGCACACGGATGCTAGCAGGTTTGGGTGCTGGGGTATACATGGGTGTGACTGACATGTACAATGAGGTTATTGTGTAGTACATCCGAATGCATGGGTTCTGCTTCTGGATATTACACTTCATCATACACCATCCAGTGTATGCAACAGAGATGTTGCTGGGTCTGGGATATGTTGCTATGCACATGTTTGCCTGTGTTTGGGGTATCTTGCTTCCTTACTGTTGTTATGTCGGCACAGCTACCCGGCTATGTACTGTCACTACTGCTTGTGACCATTATGGTTGGCACCTTTTCCAATGCCCATAGTGGGGCATGTTATGTGGACACTTGAAATTTGCAGGACTACACATACCCAGGGCTAGTGCAGTAGACAGAACTTCACTTGTTTGCCATACTATGAGCCTATTCTGTTAGCGTTTGGGTTCCTTATTTATTTTCTTATGCCATGTCTGTGTTCCATACCGTAATGTATATGTTTTATGCTACTATTTACATGTATATTGCGGAATTTGCGTGGCAGGGATCGCAGGTCATTTTCCATTTTACGATTGTTGCAGGGACACGACTGTCCAATCAGGGACTGTCCATGGCACTTTGGGACAGCAGGTAACCCTGGTGACCATGCCCATGTCGCTGCTGGGGTTTCCACCTTTTCCATTTTCCGATCTGGGATATTTCCGGGACTCACATCTGCCTTTACAGGCCGACACATACAAACGGTCACTATATAGCATAGAAATTCACTTGTTTGCCTAAATAATTTGCTTATTATTGTGGCAATTTCCTTGCTTATTCTGTTTATTGTGTCATTTCGGTATTTCTGTTACAGAAATAAACAATTCATGCTACCATTACATTACATATGGGATATCATTGTGTCCTACACTCGTAGCACATCAGCCATTTCTAATACGTTTTTGGGACACAACTGTCCATGGAGAGACTGCCCCAAACAAAGTGGGACAGGTGGTGACCTTAGTCGCTGCTCCTATGTCGGTGCGGCGCTGACATGCTTGACTGTACACCTTCTCTGAGTGTAAACACTGACAGTGCATTGCGGGACGGAGGCGGTCTTATGCGTATCCTTTGCTCCTTGAACGGGTACACTTATGCCTTGGTGGCTTCTATTTGCTTCTCCGTTAATTTGGAACGGGACTATGTTGCGTACTGTACGTGCGTTTCATTCTGCACGGGACCTGGCTGCTGCCATTACTATTGTGGGCGGACCGTGGCTGTCAGCACATTAGGTTGCTCACCTCCTGCCGGCTTAGACACACCTCCAGACGCATCCTACCTGGGCTCGCTCACGTACACTACGCACGTGTCTGTGATTCCGGTGCACTCTCATTAATATGTATATGGCGCTACTGCGCCGGATATTCCATGCACCGCCGGCGCAGGCCTTACGCCGGCCTTGCGCCGAGCTTCATGAATCCCGGGGTGTGTCTTCATTTCTTCTGGATTATTTATATTGCTTATCAGTCAATGTTAAAAGGATGTCATCTGCAAATAATTGTATTTTGGGGATAAAATCATTATTTACTAGTATGCCTTTGATGTTTTTATTTGATCTTATATAAGTTACAAAAGGTTCCATAACTAGAGCAAAAAACAATGGGGACAAGGAACAGCTCTGCTTAGTACCTGTAGTAATTATGATCGATTGATTGATTGGCAAGTATATGAGCCTATCTTAATGTATACAAAGGAATTTTTATAGGGAAGTTTGATTAATTGTAAGAAATTGAAAACTTACATTCTTCCAGTACTAATAGCAAGTACTCGCAATTAACTGAATCAAATGCACTATTGATATCCAGACTAGGCAAAGTTAGTTTTTTTTTTTAATTATTAGTATTATCAAGTATTGATAGTGTTCTCTCGATATTATTATAGCTGTTACTGATCATTATTAACCCAGTCTGATCATTGTTTATCAACATTGGAAGAAATTGTTTTATTCTAGAGGCACAGATTGCCATGAATATTATATAATCTACATTTAATAATCAATTTGGTCTATATGAAGAACTTTGTGTTGAGTCCCATAGTCAGATCAGGTTTTAAAACTGGGAATATTAGAAT
Source organism: Protopterus annectens (assembly GCF_019279795.1). Classification (NCBI taxonomy): domain Eukaryota; kingdom Metazoa; phylum Chordata; order Ceratodontiformes; family Protopteridae; genus Protopterus; species Protopterus annectens. The sequence continues at coordinate 396,415,525 of NC_056727.1, forward strand.
GTATTCCAGGATAATGGTACCTTTGTAAGTCCTTTAACTATTGAAAATGCCTCTAGTAAAATAATCATCGCATCTTTTGTCATCATTCTGTATAGTTCAGGTATTATACTGTCATTTCCAGGTGTCTTATTGGGTTTTAATTTATTAATTTGAACTTTCAGTTCAGGCATCGATCTAGGCTTGTCAGTTTGATCCTCTGACAGTCTATTTCAGTATTTTGTTTATAAATGTTTTAATTAGATGTTGTGCTTCATTGTTGGTTTGTGTTGATTAATCTTATTAAAGTGGGACCTGAAAACATCCAGAACATCTTCTATTTCAGTAACTTTTTTTTACTACTAGAGGAGTATAATTATATGATGTGGTTATATTTAACAATCATTTTTATTCTAGTAGCCAATTTATTCATGAATTTAGGATTTATGAAATAACTAGTTATTTTACTCTTTTCTAAATTTATCATAGTTTTATGTTGTAAACTTTCTAAATCTTTACTTTTTAAGCTATTTATTTCTTCCATTAAGTTATTTCCTTTTTGACTGTCTAATTGTAACCTATCAGTTTTCTCCTGTAAATCTATCAATTCTTTCCCATTGTTTCTTTTTTGTGCATACCAACTTGTAATTTTGCCAAAAAGGCATTCTTTTAAATAGTCTCTTACAAAAATCTCTGAGGTGTTACCTGTATAATTAATTTCAATAAAAGTTTGAATTTCTTTATTAAAGAACTCCTTAAAGTCTTTCATGCTGGTTATATATGCAAGAATCCTTTTAAGTGGGATGTTATTACTAGAATTCAATATAACTTCAAATGTTATTGTGTTATAAACTGACATTGGGCAAGAGACTACTTTAACATTATCTGTTCTACTAGTGATCTCATTTGAAACATATACTCTATCTATTTGTGATTATGGCCCATGCTTATGTGAGAAATGTGTAAAGAGATGTGAGTCTGATACTGAAAGATCATTTATATCTCTCATATTATATAGGTCAAAGAACGCCATCAAAGCCTTGACTGAGGCAGGTTTGTTCCTTTTACAGCTTGTGCTGGTATTCTTGTCAAATAAAATACAATTAAAGTCACCTGCAAAAATAATGTTTCTCTTTTATATTCATATTATTTACCCCAACTGTTGTTTAACTGTTTATATTCCCAGTTCAGGTATCCAATAGACATTAATAAAAGTATATAGTTTCCTTTGAATCTCTAAAGGCACCAAACAAAACATGCCTTTTTCATCACTAAATGTATTCAGGATTTTAGGTAGAGGCAAAGAATTTTTCCATAAATTAACCACCCCTCTTCTCTTTTGTTTATAATGAGAGCTGGTCAATACAGAATAGTGTTTAGTATTAAGTCTGTCCAAATCTTCTTTTATTAAATGTGTTTCCTGTAAAAAGATAACTTGGGAATGAAATATTTAAAAAAAGTTGTATAAATTACCCCCTTTTACAGCCATTATTTAATCTATTGATATTAACTGATATGCATTTCAAGTTGGCCATACTACCGAAATAAGAAAAAATAAATATTACATATAATGCCCTCATACATTTTTAAATAGTATGGTACTTAAAAACTGTTATTATTATATCTAGTGAGCAGCTTACTCATGCATATAATTGAGCGTAACTGTAAACTTACTATCAAATAGTAGGTAATAAAAAAAAAAGAATTAATATGTAAACTAATATACATGCACTGTTCTTTCCCAACCCACCCCCCCATAGAGTTTAAAACTCCTGGTTTGAATAGCAATCCTATTAAAACACTACCACCTATCTACAAATAAGTATCTAGAATCACTCTACTACTTCTAAAGTTATGATATATGAAAGGTCTAACTTATTTAACAAAATTAAACATAGTATTCAGATTCTAAATACTCATTTGTTTGCTATAAAACTTATAAACTGTAAAGTTTTGCAGATCTTGTAGTCATCTGGCTCTACTCTATTTATAAGAGCCAATATAGTATTATAATAAATCCAATCATTTCTTTCAGTTCTGAGAAAAAAAGAGATTAACACAGATAAAAGACAATACATATAACATTGTTTATAACAATCATGGTATATTACTAATATTACTAATATGCTATTGTATATTATTGATAACGTGACTAACTAGTTAACTATTTAAACTCAATTCTGACTATAAGACTGTACATGCTTGGATATTATGGCAGATACATATGATATTTCAAAGAATAAATAAACTTCTCTAAAGGAATCTGTGTCTGTGAGGACTTGCATATACAATTATCTTTCAAAATGTGTCTGTTCTATAAATAGGATATCATATTCACGGGAACATACTATGAAATATAAAATAGTAAAAGAGTAACTGTGATGTCTAAAATAACTAATAATTTGTTCTCAGAATTATATTTGTACTGAGGGATAACATATAGTTGGCAGCATACACTACAGTCTTTTTAAGAGACACATAAATTCCCAGCTTATTAAAATAATTGTGTAATTTTGTCTGACTTTGTGGAAAACATGCTATTACTTTCCTATTAAGCCCTCCTTTACTATGCGTCAGACTTTCAATTAACTTTCAGAGCATGAGCTTCTAATATTCCATGTATTTGAGGTCCTGACTTCTTCCTCAAAAGGCACATCTACACAGAAACCAACATAGACCACCACAACCATTGTCATAAACATATACATATTTATTGCCCACATATGCAGAACAAGTCAACTAAGCAAGGGGCTGACATCAACAGATATAAATAAGATCACCCTCCCTTCTTTAAATTAATAGAACAGAATGTAATTTTAATATCATCCTCCTTTCTTTAAATTAATAGAACAGAATGTAATTTGAGTAATATAATATCATAGGATAAAAGCTGAATTGAAGAAATGAATTCTATATGTATATGGTGCCACAGTACTATAAAATGTATTATATAACTTGAGAAATACAGGTTTTACAAGTGTTAAAATAGTAATTTTCATGTAAATGTTAACAGAGAGTGCTAGTTAATTAACATCTTCTCACTATTTCACACTTAATTTGTGTGTTAAAATCAAGCATAAAACTACGTTTTATCCAGTATTTCTTACACACACACACACACACACACACACACAAACTCTGTATAAATTTTCTCCTGAGAGAAAGGGCAGGAAAGAAACATTCTATTAGAACTTGCTCTGTGAGAAGGAAATACAACTGTCAGTAAACAACTTTCATTCATATTACACTGAGAAAGAAGGCTGTATAAGGGGTTAAACCCAACCTGCTCCCTGCTGTTTAAGAACCCATGCTGTAACACTTCTTGTTATCATTTATTTTTTGTTATAACTATTTGGTACCCACTCTCTTTCATTTCCCTCTCTCTCTCTCTCTCTCTTTTGTAAATGCTTCCGTTTTCTGAGTTCTTCTGCAGAAGATATGTATTTTAATGACATAATTTATCTAATTAAATAACATTTTAAATGGAAACCCAAAACATCTTTTACTCTTTAAGCATAATCTTGAAAATTCGTCTGTCTAAGCCTGTAGTCATGACACCATTTACTGATCCCAGTCATGATTTTTAATGAAGATGTATAAGAACTTGATGCAATACCTGTTCCTAAAGTGTAAGAAAGGTTCCACAGGATTTTTGAAGAATATAGTTATTTATACAAAAATCCAGTGCCTGACCTAGGTGCCAATACAACTAGACTGTCATAAAGGGCCTTCTGTTAACCCTGCATTGATGATACTATCATTAACTGTGGAAAGTAAGGTATAAAGCAGATTTTGGGAACAAGGGGCTATACTTCAGCCATACTGGGGAGTCAGGGCTGTACCAGACCTATACAACTCAGTACTAGCCTGATATAGTAAAACAGAATAGTGATCTGACTAAAGAAACTGCAGATGTAGGACTTCATAAAAAAATCTGTCAGAACTAATTCAAACAGCTGACAAAATGTGGTCATTCTTGTTCAAATGTAGATATGATGCAATGGATACCTCTTTTTCAGCTCCTGCCTGTTGTTCTGTATTAAGGAGACATGCATGGAAAACAGATGATTTTTTTTTTCTGGGAATATTAAACCCAAGCTTCTAAGTGTACCTCAGAACATTGCTGTCCTCTTTAAGTCCCAATCTAAGGAACTTTTACAGCTTTTTGAAGAAAAGTGAGAATTTGTGGAAGATGTTAAGCAACTGTTACACCTCTTATGCTAAAATGCAGAAAACAAATTTCCATGAAAAAATGTCCATTTTTATAGTAAACAGACCAGATATCGACAGGCTTAGAGAAGAAAACAGTTTAAAAACAACAGTTGAGGATGGATAGAAGACAACACTAGCAGCAGCAGGAAACGATCTATTTTCTTCACAAGATAAACTTTTCCATACCAAGTATGCACCAATGGTGTTTACCACAGAATTTGTCAAAAGCTCATTACCAGGCTTATACCGTCTACAATAACGCATCAAATTAATTTTATCATACCAGTTATTTTAAATGTTCTGGAATTCCAGGCAATGGAAACAGCTGTTTAAGCGGGAAAGGAAATGTTTTCATTTATTTAATTATTTTTTTCTGACCTCAAATAAATTATAAAAAGTGGAAAACCATACCACAAGTGTCAAATCTGAACTAATTGATAGCAGCGTGAAAGTTCATTAATGTTAATGTTAATATACAATTTCCCTTTCTCTCTCACCACTTGTGTAACAATATGCCTTTGTAATAAATCTGGATATATGGGATCCCTGCCTTCATATCTTAGTTATGCTTTTCCACAGGAGATTTTTAAGTCTCAGGGCTGGTAACTCCTATATTCATTTTACAGCCATGTTGTTTGGGCTTTATACTGTGACAGAATGTTTATAAAATGCATAGCCCCACTATTTGTGCACATAGGTTCATAGGTTCATAGGTTCATACTAGGCTATCTGCCCGAGGGCATTTACAAGCCTAGCCCATAGTTTTGTGGCTTACGCCACCCCTTTAGTATGGGGAACTATACCCATTATTTTGCTGTGCCTCTGTTGAGCAGTGACACTGAGGTAATCCCTGGGGTATATCTGCGATCTCCCATCCATTGGTCAAGATTTCTCTTGAACAAGGCCAGCGAGGTGCTCTGCCTCACATATACCGGGATTTTATTCCACAGCATAGGGAGTCTTTGGGTGATGAATCTATCCCTCCAGCACGTCCTATTAATAGCCGTGTCGAGGTTTAAGTCTCCCGCTTTAACATGGGGTTAAAGGAAGTTCTGATTTACACTTATATAAATGAATGAATGTATGACTAAATCACTGTATGCAGAGGGCTTGCTTTCTGCTGTTTATGAGATTCTTCTGTGTTTTCACAACCTACATATTAGTCCCCACCTTGTGGAAGTCAGATCTAGTCTCTTATCAAAAAATAGGTTTCTAAGTTCTGTTGTGGGTACAAGGATTTACATTATCTGTTTCCGTTAGATCGAGATTCAACCAGTCAGAGCTGTAGTGAGGTCAGCCCATGCCCTGGGTGAAAAAAAAGTCCCCTAGAGTTGTGGGCAAAAGAAAAAAAGTCCTACAGGCAAAGGTATATTTGCTATAACAAACACACACACACACACACACACACACACACACACACACACACACACACACACACACACACACACACAGACATGCACACACACACGCACACATACACACACACACACACACACACACACACACACACACACACACATTCTGAATGCCGCTTTTAACATTAATTAAGCAGCTGCACTCTCAGTTGTGGCTTCTTTAAATGACTATTAATGTAGTCTGCACTCTTGCAGATGGAAGGACCAATCAGCACTCACAGCCCATAACACAGATCATGCCATTGACTGAGGAATGGCATTTAAGTAACCTCAGCTGAGCTGCAGATGCTTAAAAAATTACAAGTACTACATGCAGGGACTAATCTTATGTTCTTCACAAACCAATACATTTTTCTCATAAGAATCCATGCCAAAGGGACCATTATGACGAGACATGAATCCTAGTGTCTTCATGAGTGTTCTGCCAATAAATGGCTTGCCTTCACAGTTACACTTAAAACAATTACTTTTGACTTATCAATGGCGATACTCAAAAAAAATGTAATAGTATAAGTTATGTACTCAACAAGACTTATCCACTCTAAGTTAATAGATTACCCTTCACACAGTGTTGGCATTTGTTGTAAATGTTATTTAAATGTTTGCTATTGTTATTCAGAGTTATCTTGTCCTAATTAATAGCATTCCTTCAGGGAAATATTTACTTATGAGTCACGTGTGACCTTTGTGTGTTAAATCACTTTTTTAAATGTCATGTTGATGTCATACACTTATGTATGTTTGCAATAAATAAATAAATAAACAATCACTGGTTACAAAGCCATTGCTAGACGGGCAGAAAAATGTAAGTGTTGTGGGCTACTGGGTGAGCAAATTGGTATATCTAGGAAATGATTTTCTAAGCTATGATACAGAATTAGAATTGCCTAGATATAGTAAGGCCTTGCTGAGTCTCATTATGGTGGCTGCCAAAAAAGCAATTACTAGAAAATGGAAATCAAAGTCTAAACCAACTGTACTAAACGTAGTGAATATAGTAATAGAAATAAAACAACTGGAACTGGGATCTTCAGAAAAAGTTTGGAGCAAATTACATAGAAAAAATGGGAATTGAGGGAACAGTAAATACAGGGGAGGAATGAGGTTTAAAAGAAGACAGGGTATGAATGAGTTATGTAATGTTCGACTGACAATGATTGAGTAGATTATAAGTGATGTATAATGTTTTCAACTAAAATTATGACAATATGGTTTGTGATGTATAATGCTTGCAACTAAGATGTCAATATGGTTTGTTTTCATTTTTATAAATGTATGATTGTCTGTGTCATAAATTATAATTTATTAAATATGTTTCTTGTTAAAAAAACAATGTAGATGCCTGATACAATTATACTATAAAAGTATGTGCACCATGAGGGGTTAGATTAAATGCTACAAAACTGAAAATGAGAGACAAACCATGATGGCTAAATCCACATTAATTTATTTAATGTATTTTTTGTCAGTGTGGTTTGTCTCTCATTTTAAGTTTTGTGACTTATCGTTTCTGTGGGACGTACCTTTAATCACCTTTTTTGCTTTAAGATTAAATGCCACCAAAACAATCTTCCATGTGTAGGACATTTACCTATCCTTGAGTTGCAAATAGTGTGACTGCAAGGGGCACTAAAGCTGGACTGAACACCCCCCCCCCCCCCGAGCATGTAGAGCACAACCTAGAGGAGATTAGCAGTAGGTGGCAGACACAGCATTTGACATGTTGTTCTTCATGGTATCAAGGAGACCATGCTATTTGTACCCCACCACAGAATTTCAAAATGAATATATAGCAGACACAGAAGCCTGCTGGTAATACCATACGATGACAAATGAAAGCCACTACAGAGCATTACCAATCTATACTGATGGTATGGTAAGTTGTAGAATATGAACGGCCAAAGTATGTGCTGAAGGAAATTGAGTATGTGACAATCTTCATGAATTAAGATGGACTTTGTACTGTGAAACTCTGAGTAAACTGTGAATAGTGGAAAAGTACTGAAAGACAAGAATCTGCTTGAAAGCAAGAAATGTGCCTTATGTGGAAGTGCATCTGATTTTCTTTTTCTGCCTAGAGATCTGCTTGAAAGCAAGAAATGTGCCTTATATGGAAGTGCATCTGATTTTCTTTTTCTGCCTAGAGATGTAGTAATGTGAACTGCTTTAAGCCTACCGGTAAACCACTGATTGGCTAATTGTCTTTTGTACTAATTTAATTGGTCTAGTTTATATTTTTGTACTGTCAGCAGTATCACCAGCATATAAGCTTATGCATTCCTTTATTCGGGGAGTCTCCCTGGTATTTTCCATGAGGCTCCCACACGTGTGTAATAAACACCACTGAAAGAGAGGAAGAATTGTCTTGTCTTCATTTAAGGTAAAATGCTAAATGCAACAATTGGTGCCGTTTACTCAGATCTGAATTGATAATAGCTGCTGCAGTTGGGGATTGAAAGAAATACTGCTAGTGAAACGGCCCATGACAGAATTTTCTGTTCTGACAGTGTTTCTTCCATTTCCTGTACTTGCCTGCTTTAAAATTTGGTATTGATAACTTTATAGCAATATAATAATTCCTCTCATTCAGTTGTTTTGAGGTAAGTGGCATGCATTTTTTTCTGCTATTGATTGTGCAGTATGAGTGTGGGTTAAAATGAAAAACTGGTGACATAAGAGTGAAAGGAGATACGAGAGTGGGGAAAACGATGTTTACAAAACGTCACAGCTAAATCTGTAAAATACAGTATAGCTTATTGTGTGAAAATGGGAGTGAATGTGGGAACTATAAAGGAGCCAGAAAGACGTATACCAGCTGGGGTTATATGTATTTTTGTGTGTCCCGGGACAGTTGTATGTTTATAAGTTAGTGGGTCGCGCTCACTAAGGGTGATGGTAAACTCGCCTTTCCAGAAAATGGTAGTTCTAATAAAAATATTTTGCTTAATCTCCAAGGAAAGTTAAGGAAAAAAGGGAGAAGAATACAAGGGTTGTGCTGGGCAGCATTTAATGATTGGATGACAGAGGCGAAAGAAAGAGAAAAGGATTTGGTTATTAGCAGTCTAAAAGATAATCAGCAGAAATTAGAAGAGCAATTGAGGGAATTACAACACACTGCTAGTAATTTAGATGAAGTAAATGGTAAATGCTTGAAGGACCCACCCTTTAAGGGGCTTTATCCTGTAAAGGAATTAGCTAAATTGCAAATAACTGAATCATCAGAAGACGATAATGTCTGGCTTCCCCCACCACCGACTGCACCACCGATTTCACCCCCGCAGTATCAGCCCCCCCTCGCTCAACAAGGAGCCGAAACACAGCAACCAGATTCCACTAATAAAGATTCCACCCATAGAGAGAGAGAACAAGCTGCGGACAGTCAGTCTAGTGAATTTGATCCAGAAACAAGCGATAGAAAAAAAGGGACCAAGAACTCGTAGTAAGACTCATAAAGAAACAAAAAGCCGTAATGTACTTTAAATCTAAACCCTATTATAAAGGAAAAGGGAAGCGACATTTACACCAACGAAGGCATTTTGGCCAGTTCCCTGCTATAATTGACAGTGGGGATGGATATTTTGGGCCAGATAAATTTAATCCAGATTCAGAATCAGAGTTGTCAGATGACGACAAATTGTTACCTTTGAGGTAGGTAACTAACCCAGCCCATGCTAGAAGTGCAGAGGAACCACCGACCATTGTAGTACCTAGGGCGTGGTCGGGGGTTGATTTTCAAGCCATTACCAAATCACTACCGCCTATCCGTACTAATCCAGCTAAGTTCCAGCATGTGCTGGTGGGATATATTTGTTTACAAAATCCTACAATAGAAGAAGTCAGGGCAGTTCTTCAGTACACCATACCGGCTGATCTGATGAAACGAATTTGGGACCATGCTAATGTCCCAACTCCAATTCCAAAACATGATGCACAAGGAGATAATGGGTTTGAAGTGGTCAGACAGCATATAGTAGATGCTATTACAGTAATAGTCCCACCCACACCCAACTGGTCCAAAATCAAGTCAGTTCTTCAAAAGGAAGACTAACCTGTGGATGAGTATTTAAATTGTCTCACTGAAGCCTTTGAGGCTTATTCTGGTTACCCAGAACCCACCGAAGGGCCAGCACAGAGTGGATTGTCAGCTGCCTTCGTAGATGGGTTTTGCCCACAAGTACGGGATAAGCTAAAGGAAGTATGTTTAAACTTGCCTAGTCTTGGATTGCATGAATTAGTCACACAAGTGCAATACCACTCCGACTACTTAGCACAGGAAAAAAAAGACTTACAGGAAAAATTGGTTAAAGTGCAGATTCAGATGTGTACTGCCTTTGGGCAGTGTGGAAGGGGAGGACGAGGACGGGGAATTTGGAGAGGTGGGCGCCAAGGGGCAGGAAACCAAAATAGACAAAACTGGCAGGAAACTCTATCAGCTCCACCCCAAAGCTATAATAATCAGACGGGGTGTTTCAATTGTGGCCAAGTAGGCCATTGGAGAAATGAATGTCCATATCTGGCTGAGCAACCTGCCCCACCCACTGATACATCACCTCAGTGGAATTCTAATTGGACCCCATCCAATCGGCAGCCATCACAATGAAGGTTTCCTGAACAAAGACAACAGAAGTTGTGCCCTTTCATCCCTGTGGATCAAGATGGATGACATGTTATGTTACTTGGCAAAAATAAACCATGCCCATTTCTAATTGACACTGGAGCAACTAAATCTATGTTAGCTGGCGAAGCAGCAATAAATGTCCCCCTCTCCAATATCACAACTAGAGGGGTAGGTGTCTCTGGTATTCCTATTGAATATTCTGAAACCGTCCCAGTCCCAATAACTTTGGGACCTTTACAAGACAATCTGCATTTTTAGTAGGACCCTCAGCACCTTTAAATTTATTGGGGAGAGATTTGCTCTGTAAGATGGGAGCAACCATCTTCTGCACAGCTGAAGGAGTATATTTACAAGTACCTTTAGATAAACAAGATAGTATTTTGGCTACTTTAGATGAAAATGTCACTCTGCAAACAATATGCATGCAGTCTGACCTTGATAAAAATAAGCATTTAAATTCATTACCCTCTTATCTATGGACCACTCATGATAATGATGTTGGGTTTCTGATTTCAGCCACTCCTGTAAGAATAACCTTAAAACCCGGAGCAAAGTTACCTCGGGTATCACAGTACCCTTTGACGGCAGAGGCTACATCTGGTATTGCCCCCGTCATTTCTGACTTGGTACAACAAGGAATTATAGTACCTACAACAAGTCCATGTAATATTCCAATTCTACCAGTAAGGAAACCTGGTAAACAAGCTTGCAGATTTGTGCAAGACTTGCAAGAAGTCAATAAAGCTGTCTTGCCTGTTTTTCAAATCGTACCAAACCCAGCTATGATTTTAAGCTGTATCCCACCTACAGCATGTTGTTTTACGGTTATAGATATCTCATCAGCTTTCTTCTCTATCCCAGTACATTCAGATAGTCAGTATTTGTTTGCATTCACTTATAAGGGCCAACAGTATACTTGGACCTGACTACCCCAAGGATATGTAGAATCTCCAACCCTATTCTCTAGAGAGATGCACAGACAACTGCAGGATTTACAGTTACCACCACGTTCAGTATTGGTCCAATATGTAGACGATATTCTTATAGCTTCACAAGATACTAAGTCTTGTATAGAGGATGCACTTCTAGTTTTAAAGTTTTTAGCTGAACAAGGTTTTAAGGTAAATAAATCTAAACTGCAGTTCTGTCAAGAAAAGGTACAATACCTGGGACACATCATTTCTATGGGTTTACGTCAAATACTTCCAAGTAGAATTACCTCCATTCAGACTGCTCCCCCCCCCTCCCCGTCCTGTAACTCAGAGACAACTCAGTGTGTTCCTCGGCCTAGCAGGTTATTGTAGACAGTGGGTGCCCAATTTTTCAGAAATTTCGGCCCCTCTGTTACAGCTTCTAAAAAAGGAAGGCACAGACCCTCTGCCTTGGTCCCCTGAACATGAAAATGCCTTTCAGGCTATTAAAACAGCACTGATAAACCCACCTGCACTGGGGCTCCCAGATTATTCTAAACCCTTTGTTTCTTCTGTTGTGAAAGAAACAAAACTGCCCTGGGCCTGCTAGCGCAAGCGTGCACGGGGAGCTATCGACCTATAGCATATTACAGCACTCATTTAGACCCTGTTGCTTCTGGCTATCCACCCTGTTTACGAGCGGTGGCAGCCGCTGCTGTTTTGATCGATATGGCAGCACCATTGACTTTAGGACATGACACTATACTAGCAGTACCTCATGTGGTGCAAGCGTTACTCTTAAAAACAAAAACACAGCATCTTTCTAATGCTCGCCTCACTAAATATGAGTTAAGTTTATTAAGTAATCCCACTATTCAAATTAAACGTTGCCCACCACTAAACCCTGCTTCATTAATTCCAACTAGTGACGAGGGCGAACCACATGACTTTGTGCTTGTAGTTAACACTGTTCTTTCTCCCAGGTTAGATTTGCAAGATGTTCCTTTGCTTAATCCTGTTTTAGTTCTTTTTGTAGATGGGTCCTGTTTACAAAATAATCTTGGTGAACTCCAGGCTGCATGGTCAGTCTGCTGGCCATCTGAGGTTTTACAAACTGGACAATTACCACCTGGCACTTCCGCACAAGCCGTGGAAATAGTGGCACTTTCGCATGCATGTAAAATGGCCAAAGACAGATCTGTTACTATTTATACTGATTCACGTTATGCCCATGGTGTTGTTCAGGATTTTGGTACCTTGTGGAAGGAAAGGGGTTTTTTTTGACATCCTCTGGGGCACCGATTAAAAATGACCTGTGTATTGATCACCTCTTACAGGATTTATTATTACCTTCTAAAATTGCTGTTGTCAAGTGTGCAGCTCACCAGTCTAATGACTCCTTAGTAGCTAAGGGAAATAATTTGGCTGACTGGGCTGCCAAACAGGCTGCTCTTTCACGCACTGTTCAGGGACAATTTCTGCAGCCTATCTTACAAATGGTTACTTTTGACAGTACTGTTTTAAAAACTTTACAAAGTGAAGCATTGGAATCAGAAAGAAATACATGGCTGGCCCAAAGTTGTTTCAAATGCTCTGATTCAATTTGGCAGCATCCTGATGGCAGATTAATTTGCCCTATATCTATGTTCAATTCTCTTATAAAAGCATATCATTTGCCAGCTCATGTAGGAGTACAAGCATTAATCAAACAAATCCAAAAGGATTGGTTCGCCCCAGGACTTTTTACTTCTGTACAACATTTTTTGAGTATGTGCTCCATTTGTTTACAGCATAATATTTCAAAAGGCACTATGGCTCCTGCTCAACCGGTGCCAAAACCAATGGGATCATTTTGTGCCTTACAGTGGAACTTTATTGAACTCCCACCTTGTACTCGTTTTAAATATGTTTTGACTGTCGTTGATACCCATGTGCTAAAAACATTGCTATTTCAGTTGCAAAAAAATTGTGTTATGAATTGATACCTCGTTTTGGTGTTCCTTGTCAAATATACTCTGACCGTGGAACACATTTTACTGCTTAGTTAGTTGAATCATTGTGTACAATGTTAGGCATCACTTTGAAATTTCATTATCCGTATAGACCACAGGCATCAGGTATTACTGAATGAATGAATCAGACCTTGAAAACTAGACTTGCTAAAGTCACTTCAGAAACAGGCTTAACTTGGGTGCAGGTCTTAGCACTAGCCTTACTTTCTATGCGAGCACAACCGCATCCTACTAAGGGTCTTTCTCTGCATGAAATTCTCATGGGTCGCCCTCTGCGTATGCCCATGACACCACCATCACCCCTTTCTGAATATGATGCATTTGATAATGATATTCTCTTGTACTGTAAATCTCATTTCCTTCCTACAGTTTCACCATCGACAAGTGGCAGCTGCTCAACATCTTCCAGATCCTTTCCTGTCGTCTACCCTACAACCAGGCGATTGGGTTTACATTAAATCCTTCTCTAGAAAAACAGCGCTCCAGCCGCGCTGGAAGGGGCCCTTCCAGGTTCTTCTGACAATGCCCTCTGCTGTGTGACTGCAAGGATCTCCAACCTGGATCCACGTTTCCCACGTCAAAAAAATTGTACCGTCCAAAGACCAACAGCCTTTATCTTTTTCAACTCCAGATACTCCTCCCATTGCTACTCGTACTCGAAATAGAACTGTTCCAGTACCTGACGATGCCTAATATCTACCCTTTTGGAAAACTCCAAACTCCTGACACTACGCAGACTCAACAACCATTTCCACAAAAATACTGGACAGCCATTTTGGTGATCATTCTTGTTGTACTGTTATTTTTAATGTGGCCATTTTTATTTCCTGCTCCATTGATGCATCACACCAAGCAAGCTATTTGGCACCCACCTTTCAACACCTACTAAGCCATCAAATATGTTTAGGCTTCTACATTCAACATTTCTAACTGTTGGATCTGCACTGCCATTCCCTCTGTACATGGGGGATTGTCATTGGCTGTGGCTCCACTAAGTATCATTGATACATGGACTAGCTTACTCGACAACACTGCTAACATTACATCCAGTAAATTTATTGCATTACAACTTTCTCTCCGTCGCAATGGCACTCTGTGTTTCCGACGAAATTACTCAAGTCAACACCATTGGACTCAAAAAATGGGACAAAGTGTCTGCAACATGACAGTCAAATACCAGTGCAATTACACAAAAGGAAACCGCATAGCCTCGGGCTGTCGAGTCTCATTTGATGCCATTCTGCCGACATTGAGAAATGCCTCATTACTTGGTTCTCGCAATATCGTATTTCTTGCCATATTCCATGGCATAACTACGGGCAGTGACCATTCTTCAAACATTACCACCCTGGTGCAGGACTGTTATTTTATATGCGGAAGAAAGGCCTATAAATGGCTACCAGAAAACTGGTCTGGTAGCTGTTTCTTAGGTTATTTAGTCCCAGCCATCCAACATACATCTGCTTTACTTCAAGGAAAAATTTGGAATGTTCGAGAGGTTAAAAAGCCTGCCAATCCAGTTGGCCAAGTTGATGCTTTATGGATTTATCATCATGACCTAGCTCATGCTGGCACCAAAGGACTATCTCATATGGACTTGGGTGATTACGTCATATCTTGGGCTGGTATAATTCCAGCATAAGGAGCAGTAAAATCAATTTGGGAATTGAGAAAACTGTCCAAATTTCTTGAAGTATTAAGCAATGCCACATTTTCTGCTTTAGAACTTTTGACTGATGAACTGACTGCTATGAGAACTGTAGTCCTTCAAAACCATATGTCTCTCGATTTCACCCTAGCGGCGAACGGTAGAACTTGCGCTTTTATGGGAACGAACTCTTTGATGGTTTCAAGCATTTTTAACCCACCTTTACATTCATCTTTAAGTACTTTTGAGAAAATATGTGAAATGGACTTAAGAGCTATTGTAAATGAAACGCATCCTAGAAATAATAATAAGACCAATATTACTAAAAATGAATGGGAATTTTTAAATTTATTGAATGAATGCAACATTAGGGTAATGAAACCCGATAAAGGGGGTGGGCTGGTTTTCATGGATCAGAATGAATATAGTAAAATCATGGAGAAACATCTAACTACCAAGGCATATACTCAAGTTAGCATCAATGAAGTTAATATGGCTTATAAGAAAATTAGAGGCATCTTAGGTGATTTATTTTTAGAAGGGGTTACTGACATCGAGGTACATCAGTATCTAACCATGGTTGCCCCTAGGATACCAGCCCTTTTTGGTTCACCAAAAATTCATAAAAGATGCGTGGACCCCCGTTTAGACCTATTATAGACGCAAGAGGGTCTGTGACTTATGCTTGTGCTAAGTATATAGACACTATATTGAAGCCCTTGGTGGCACAAGAGTCCCAAATTTGTAGGGACTCGTGGAGTTTTTTAGAAACTATAAGGTAAAATATCATGAGAGTTATAGATTTCTCACAATTGATGTGAAAGACCTATATACTGTAATCCCTCAAGAATTAGGACTTGAATGGATTAGGCAATTTATGACAATTAGACAAGTTGATGAGAAAACTATATACTTAGTAGAAATCTTATTAGAAATAGTGTTGACCAACAACTTTATGATCTTCAATGGGCAACTGTATCTCCAGAATACCGGAGTAGCAATGGGGTCTCCCTGTGGGGGGAGTTTTGCCAATTGTATTATGGCCCATTGGGAAAAAACTCTATTATTTACAAATAATTTATTTCAAGAAAACGTCTCCTGGTACACCAGATACCAGGATGACATGTTTCTGATTTGGAAAGGGGAAAAAGCATTGGTTCCAACTTTTATTAATAATATCACTGGGATGACTAATTTTTTAGAATTTACTTACAGTTTAGAGGATAACAGTATTAACTTCTTGGACATTAACATAGTGAAGGATACAACTAACTTTAGACTTAAAAGTACAATTTATAGAAAACCATCTTACTCTAATGCCTTCTTGCATTTCACCAGCAGTCATCCTTACCATCAAAAGAAAGCGGTGGTGAAAGGACAGATGGTAAGGGCGGCTAGAATGGTATCTGATGAGATGGACTTCATTAGTGAATGTGAATTTTTGAAAACTATGTTCATTAATAGAGGGTACCCACAAATTATGGTGGACAACATTATTTTTGAGGTTAGTTCCAAGAGAAATACGGGATATTTTAAACCTCTATTACAGAACAATTCCTTTCTAAATGTGGACCTAGTTGCAGATCAATATAATATGGTCATACACAATAAAAAGCATGACATAACAACCAATTTTCTTTGTACGTATTCCCTTGATTATATTAGAATAAAGGAAATATTGCATAAAAATTGGGCCATTATAACAGAAGATAGTGGCCTGTTGAAAGTATTAGGAGATAAACCTAGCTTTACATATAGAAAAGGCTCAAATTTAAAAGCATTACTTGAAAGAAAAAGAAAAATTAATCAAGCAAGGATTTGTGGAATGTACAAGTGTGGGTCATGTCAGCAATGTAAATTTATACGAACAGATAAAGTCACCATTAGTGTGCAGCCTCCCAAACATCTCTGATGCTCAGGTGAAAGCCGCCCTCTCCAAAGCAAAAAACAGTGCTTCCATGGGACCAGATGGCGTCCCGGGTTGCGTCCTACATGAACTCCAAGAAGAACTAATCCCTCAAGTAAAACTGCTGTACAATCTCAGCCTCACCACAGGATATGTGCCCAAAGAATGGCGTACAGCAACAGTGGTCCCACTCCACAAAAGTGGCACCTCTGCGGACCCTGGAAACTATCGCCCCATAAGCCTGACTAGCCTAGTATGCAAGGCTATGGAGAGGATCATCATGGAACTCATAAACAAAGACATCGGGGACCTACAGACACTAGATTCTACCCAATTTGGCTTCGTCAAGGGCAGATCCTGCCTTTTGAACCTGGTCGACTTCTTCGAAGCAGTCACCAAGGCCATAGATGAAGGGAAGGTAGTCCACACAGCTCATCTGGACCTCGCAAAGGCATTTGACACAATACCCCACTCGGGCATCATAGATAAGCTATCCAGCCTAAATATAAACCCCTATGTCACAAGATGGGTCGCAAACTGGCTCAAAGACAGAACCCACAGAGTCAGAGTTGCTGGAGCCATGTCAGACTCGAAACCGGTCACAAGTGGTGTCCCACAAGGTTCTGTCCTGGGACCTCTCTTGTTCAGTATTTACTTTTCTGAGGTACAGGCCAACGTGGGAGGACTATGGCTCACCAAGTTCGCAGATGACTGCAAACTGGGTGCCATAATCGACTCTCCAGCTGACACAAACATCCTTCAAAAAGATCTTGCAGAGATGGATAACTGGTGCCAGAGCCATGGTCTAAAGCTAAATGCCAAAAAGTGTATAGTCATACCCTTTGGCAAAAACAATGTGCCCACAAATTACCACATAGGTGGTAACCCATTAAGTACAGAGAAAGTAATTAGGGATCTGGGGACCCAAGTTGATAGCAATCTCTCCTTTGACAACCACATTGCCAAAGTGGTTAGAAAGACCTTCTACATAGCCCACCTCATCATGAAAGGATTCACATCTAGATCAAGGGAGGTAATCGTACCCCTTTATTCATCCCTCATCAGGCCCATGATAGAATACAATGCCTCCTTTGGGATGTACCTTACCCGACACCTGCAGCAATTAGAAAGACCCCAAAAGTACCTCACCAGGAGGATCAAGGGACTCAAACAGATGCCATATGCTGCTCGGTTAAAAAAACTCCAGCTCTACTCAGTTGCATACCGCCTATTTCGAGGCGATCTATGCCTGACATATAAAGCTATGTCCAACCCAGAATTAATGGACATGCTCCACCTCAGTAAATCTAAATCCCTTAGAGCCACGTGCTCGAGGAACTTGAACCTCAGCACAGAAATAAATAGAACATGCTGGAGGGACAGATTCATAACCCAGAGGCTCCCTTCGCTCTGGAATAGAATTCCAATTCATGTTAGGCAGAGCACCTCACTGACTCTCTTCAAGAAGAATCTTGATGAGTGGATGGGAGATTGTAGGTTTGTCCCGGGGATTACTTCCGTGTCACTATTAGACAGAGGCACAGTAAACTGAACTTTAAAAAGGGCACAGTATACTCAAATCAAGGGGTGGCGTAAGCCAAACACAATTGGGCTAGGCTTATAAATGCCCCAGGGCAGATAGCCTAGTATGAACCTATGAACCATGTTAATGGTAAATTTAATTGTGAGACTAGAGGAGTTGTGTATACAGCTTGCTGTGACCAATGTTCTGTGTATTACATTGGCAAGACGGAGAGAAAGATCAAGCAGTGCATATATGAACATCAGTACGCTATTAATAAAAGAGATACAACAAATGCATTAGCTAAGCACATTATAGAATATCCTGATCATAGATTTAAATTCATAATATTACAACAATGTCAAGGAGATTTAAGAGGGGGGCCATGGCAACTACAACTCAAAGTTGATGGAATTATGTGGCAAATTAGGACAGTAGCCCATATTCCACCAGGGCTGAACGAATGTGTTTCTATTAAAAGTATACTGAAATTATTAGCTCTACGTAGGTAAATAAAACATTCTATAAAATATAAATCAAAATAAAAATAAAATTGATTTAGTCTTAATAGCAATTGCTCAAACTTTTACCAAGAAAGAAAATGGATATTTTCAATAAGTATAATAAAGGGAATTGTAGGTTTGATGTTTATTTATAAGTAAATGAAGTTCTTAATTTAATATGTATTTGAACAGTGTGGGAACAGATTAAGGTTTATTAAGAGTGGATGATTCAAATCAGTTTTAAATTGTATGTTTAAAGTATCAGTCATTTTTTGATTTTTTACTTATGGTAGTTTAGTATTATAATAAGCTGTAATAAATGTTTTTGTTTTTAATCTTAGTTATTGGATAACACATTTTCATTTTTTAAATACAGTATATGTGTTTTTAGGGTCCAGTAATGTCTGCATCATAAAATATACGTAGTTATAGTTTCAATTGTTTAAGTATTCCATGGTTGTTAGACTACGGGATATATTACAAGCATAGTCTCTTTAAAGAAAGTACAAGGTTTAATAACATAATTGAATAATTGCTTTTTAACATAGTATAAATCAGTTGGTAATATTTTTGTTTGTTGTCTGAAGAAGGGGAGGCACTGACCTCGCCGAAAGCGTTAATAAAATTGGAGTTTTAACTTTCGTTTGGATTAATTTCAGTTTATTGCTCGCTGGTTTCATTTTAACAGTTTTTCATTTTTTGTGAGTATTAATCAAACAAATCCAAAAGGATTGGTTCGCCCCAGGACTTTCTGCTTCTGTGCAACATTTTTTGAGTACGTGCTCCATTTGTTTACAGCATATTTCAAAAGGCACTCTGGCTCCTGCTCAACCGGTGCCAAAACCAATGGGACCATTTTGTGCCTTACAGTGGAACTTTATTGAACTCCCACCTTGTACTCGTTTTAAATATGTTTTGACTGTTGATATTTTTTCGGGGTGGTTAGAAGCCTACCCATGTGCTAAAAATGATGCTATTTCAGTTGCAAAAAAAATTGTGTTATGAATTGATACCTCGTTTTGGTGTTCCTTGTCAAATATACTCTGACCGTGGAACGCATTTTACTTCTAAGTTAGTTGAATCACTGTGTACAATGTTAGGCATCACTTTGAAATTTCATTGTCCATATAGACCACAGGCATCAGGTATTACTGAATGAATGAATCAGACCTTGAAAACTAGACTTGCTAAAGTCACTTCAGAAACAGGCTTAACTTGGGTGCAGACCTTAGCACTAGCCTTACTTTCTGTGTGAGCACAACTGCATCCTACTAAGGGTCTTTCTCCACATGAAATTCTCATGGGTCGCCCTCTGCATATGCCCATGACACCACCACCCCTTTCTGAATATGATGCATTTGATAATGATATTTTCTTGTACTGCAAATGTCATTTCCTTCCTACAGTTTCACCATTGACAAGTAGCAGCTTCTCAACATCTCCCAGATCCTTTCCTGTCATGTATCCTACAACCAGGCGATTGGGTTTACATTAAATCCTTCCCTAGAAAAACAGCGCTCCAGCCACACTGGAAGGGGCCCTTCCAGGTTCTTCTGACAATGTCCTCTGCTGTGCGACTGTAAGGATCTCCAACCTGGATCCACGTTTCCCACGTCAAAAAAATTGTACCGCCCGAAGACCAACAGCCTTTATCTTTTTCAACTCCAGATTCTCTTCCCATTGCTACTCGTACTCGAAGTAGAACTGTTCCAGTACCTGACGATGCCTAATATCTACCCTTTGAAAAACTCCAAACTCCTGACACTTCGCAGACACAACAACCATTTCCACAAAAATACTGGACAGCCATTTTGGTGATCATTCTTGTTGTACTGTTATTTTTAATTTGGCCATTTTTATTTCCTGCTCCATTGACACATGACACCAAGCGAGCTATTTGGCACCCACCTTTCAACACCTACTAAGCCATCAAATATGTTTAGGCTTCTACATTCAACGTTTCTAACTGTTGGATCTGCACTGCCATTCCCTCCATACATGGGGGATTGTCATTGGCTGTGGCTCCACTAAGTATCATTGATACATGGACTAGCTTACTTGATAACACTGCTAACATTACATCCAGTAAATTTATTGCATTACAACTTTCTCTCCGTCGCAATGGCACTCTGTGTTTCTGACGAAATTACTCAAGTCAATATCATTGGACTCAAAAAAATGGGACAAAGTGTCTGCAACATGACAATCGAATACCAGTGTAATTACACAGAAGGAAACTGCATAACCTTGGGCTGTCAAGTCTCATTTGATGCCATTCTGCCAACATTGAGAAATGCCTCATTATTTGGTTCTTGCAATATCGTATTTCTTGCCATATTCCATGGCATAACTACGGGCAGTGACCATTCTTCAAACGTTACCACCCTGGTGCAGGAGTGTTATTTTATATGTGGAAGAAAGGCCTATAAATGACTACCAGAAAACTGGTCTGGTAGCTGTTTCTTAGGTCATTTAGTCCCAGCCATCTGACATACATCTGCTTTACCTCAAGAAAAATTTTGGAACATTCGAGAGGTTAAAAAGCCTGCCAATCCAGTAGGCCAAGTTGACGTTTTATGGATTTATCATCATGACCTAGCTCATGCTGGCACCAAAGGACTATCTCATATAGACTTGGGTGATGACGTCATATCGTGGGCTGTTATAATTCCAGCATACGGAGCAGTAAAATCAATTTGGGAAAACTGTCCAAATTTCTTTAAGTATTAAGCAATGCCACATTTTATGCTTTAGAACGTTTGACTGATGAACTGACTGCTATGAGAGCTGTAGTCCTCCAAAACCGTATGGCTCTCGATTTCACCCTAGCGGTGAACGGTGGAACTTGCGCTTTAATCCAGGAGGAGTGTTGTACATTTATTCCTGACAATCAGCATGAAATTGAAAGTCATCTCAAACTTATTCAGAGATTTTCCGAACTCTCTAAGGCCAAGGAGACCAATAACTCAATGTGGGCATGGTTAACCAACCTGTTCTCAGGTCGGGGAGGTGGACTATTGAAGTTAATTTTATTAATTGCAGTATTGGCTCTTATTGCCTTTCTTGTTGTGTTTTTAATCAAAGCACTGATTTTGAAATGAATGCCTTTTAAGACTATTAAAATGGTGCCAAAGTTTTATATGCCTGCAGTCATAAATATGGATGATGAAATAAAAATGTGTGACAGTGTTGAAGGAACCAGCCACATGGTTGTTTTAGACTTGGGGCAAATGTATGATATACTAAATGGTGATGCTTACACAGCATCAAATGGGGGATTGTATAATATGAACGGCCAAAGTATGTGCTTAAGGAAATTGAGTATGTGACAATCTACATGCATTAAGATGGACTTTGTACTGTGAAACTCTGAGTAAACTGTGAATAGTGGAAAAGTACTGAGAAACAAGAGCCTGCTTGAAAGCAAGAAATGTGCCTTATATGGAAGTGCATCCGATTTTCTTTTTCTGCCTAGAGATGTAGTAATGTGAACTGCTTTAAGCCTACAGGTAAACCACTGATTGGTTAATTGTCTTTTGTACTAATTTAATTGGTCTAGTTTATATTTTGGTACTGTCAGCAGTATTACCAGCATATAAGCTTTATGCATTCCTTTGTTCAGGGTGTCCCCCTGGTACTTTCCATGAGGCTCCCACATGCGTGTAATAAACATCACTGAAAGAGAGTCTTGTCTTCATTTAAGTTAAAATGCTAAATGCAACAAGGTGTAACTGACACAGGCAGGAGCAACAAAATGTCTAGTGTGGATAAGACATAGCAGGCTGAAAAGAGCATTGAATATTAAAAGCAGGCTGCACAGGTAAGGGTGTGGCACTGAATGCTGCCAACAGTCAGGTGTAAGACAAACAGTGACACTTGTGATGGTGGTGAAACACCCATTGTCAGCCTAGCCTGCATAGCCATGGCACTGTTGGGAAGTCCTGTTGACAAGATGTACAACAGAACAAGTCAGCCTGCAATTACAAGGTATGTCACATATAAAGCAAAGCAAACATGTAACCCATGGTGTGAATAATTGTCAGCACTACAAACATGGACAGTGGAGCAAGTGCCTAGCACATATGCAGCTGTAATGTTAATTCTTACAGAAATGCTTTCCACCTCTAGCATATCAGACGGTTGTCTTCTGTTACATGAAATGCTAAAAAAACCCATTAAAAATAATTATGTCCATGAACACCAAGAAAGGCTACCTATGTATAAGTGGACAGTAGTTACTAGTACTCACTACAGAGCTCTGGCTCCCTTTCCCTAACCTATTCTTGCCATTGGCAGAGACGTTCACAGTGGTGCCATAATGAATATACATGGAACACAGACGCCTGGTGGTAATACCATACAATGACAAATTACAGCAACTATGGAGCACATTGGTCACCACAGTACAAAAGTATTGCTCACCAGAATGAGTGATACCTGGCAAGGCAGTGCTAGGCATCCACCTTGTATTTTGGACCATCATAGCAGGTCCCTAGCAAGTGCCCATGGTGGTGCTGATGCAGGATTTAGGGAACTATTTTAGTGTCCATCCTGCCTATGTGAGAATCCTTCCAAAATCAGCCACTTCAGAAACCATGACAACTGCACAGGTTGATATCAGGAATAAAATGATAGCAGATTCATGCTGATGTATGTTGCAGGACCACATGGGCAGCATGGCAGCACAAGGCAGCCCAATGCCAATACATAGTCACACATCACCAACATTGCTGCCTGTAGTTAAGAGGGAACCAGATACACTAGACACAATGCATCAGAAATGTACATATTACACCGGTGTCCATGCTTATAGCATAGACTCTCTATAGGCCTCAAAGTAGAAGTGAAGAAGCCCATGTCCACATGGAAGTCACAGACCTGTCCAAGTATGTGTATACCACTTTGTGGTCTATGGCATATGTGTACAAGCATGTATAAGCCTCCTTGCACAGTCTAGAGTTGGTATACATTGCAATAAATGTGTTACTCAGATTAATTTCCCCTAATTTACCTCATCAGTATAATAGTCTTACTCTGTGCCCCAAAATAGCACAGTATAAAGAGCTTCTGCTATCACAGTGTTCAGAACAGCATCTCTTTTTTCTAGAATAGCAATTGGATCCCAATGGAAATTTTTATATAGTAGTGAAGAAGTGTTCTTGATTTGCTGTAGTAATAGTTTGCAGGTATGGTAGCTGTGGACTGTAAGTGGATAATTGCAGGATTCTTTTCTTGCGGGAGGCATTGCCCACAGCAACCTACTGATAGAGGAACAGGGAGAACAGCAAGAGTTGTGGTGGATCTCTGTATTGAACAAGTACAAAAGTATTGAACATCTGCTGTTGTAAAACTTATAGTTCAATGGCAGGTGGGAAGAGTGATCCTTTTATTATAGGGGAGGGTTGTTTCACAGTAATCTGCTTACAGGAGGTTGGGGATCAAAGTGAGGGTTATAATGATGACTGAGAGAAGACAAGGTGTGGGTGCAGTCAGCATTAGCCCACCAGAATCGTGGTTGACAAGATGTGGAATTTGATCTGTGCCCTCTGATAGGTGAGTGAGATGGAGAAGAATGCATTGCGATGTACATTCTCTGTATCTATGGATCAGATATGGTACCTAGTGGATGAGGTGAATGGGTGAGGTATACTGGATAAATGATACAGAGCATGTGTGAATATGTGAGGAACATGATGGTCAT
This sequence comes from Protopterus annectens, assembly GCF_019279795.1. Taxonomy (NCBI): domain Eukaryota; kingdom Metazoa; phylum Chordata; order Ceratodontiformes; family Protopteridae; genus Protopterus; species Protopterus annectens. The sequence continues at coordinate 396,439,949 of NC_056727.1, forward strand.
GCTGTGTTGGGCACAGATAAGCACAGACTGATGACAGGGTGCATATTACAATATAGTCTGCCCATGTGCTGCTTTACTGGACCACTATGGGGATGTATCCTATGATCATAGGAAGTTACTAAGCTAATGGCCCTAGGGCCCTTACAAACTTAGCCAAGTTCTGCCCTTGTTTCTATGATCCTCACCTATTGACCCTGTCCAAGAATGATGCAGATGGAACCCCAGGGAGAATTTATGGTTACCCATCCAATCATCCAGATTACGCTTGAGGAGGGCCAAAGAGGTGGTCTGCTTGACATAATTGGGAGTCTGTTCCACAGGTGCAGTAACTTCTGGGAGACAAATCTGTCCCTCCAGCAGGTTCTATTAATGTCACATACCAGGTTAAGGTCTTCAGAGCAAGTAACCCGCAAGCCAAGGGACTTATGGAGGTGCAGTATTTCCAGTAAAGCAGAGTCAGAGATTGCCTTGTATGCAAGGCAGAGGTTGCCTCTGATTAGTGTCTATCAAACGGAGTAAAGTGACAGTGATTTCAGATGATCCACATAGGATTGATACCTTGAATTTTCATTGTGAGGAACATTTGTGGTCTTTCCAGTTGCTGCAGGTGTCTGGAAAGGTACATACCAATGTGGGCCTTGCATTCAGTTATTGGTCTGATGATACTGCAGTATGGTAAGCATGCCACATTAGGTTGACACATCTGTCACATAGGTACTTAACTGACAGTGATGATGCTGTACACATTTTGTGCCTTCTGACTGAACATACGTGCGTGCCCCACATTTACAGGTAGATACAAGGTAACCATATAGTAGAAGCACCACAACAAGTTTTCCAATGCAAAGACCAATGTGCTACTACTGGCTTTTCATGAGCATGGAAGGCAGATTTTGAGCACAGGCAAAACCAGTATGTGCGGTGCAAGCTGGAGACATATGTTAATGCAGTCATGGCCATAACAGGGGAGCCCATCAGGACCATTGCAGGATCAATGATATGATTCAACCTGCCTACACAACTACATGGGAGATGATGGCCACAGGTGGAATTCTACTTCACAGATCATCTATCACCATTCATATTGGAGTTTCTCATGTTCTTACCTGGGAAAAGTGAAAGGATCCTGATACCTAGCTGAGGCCTGGATAAGGGAGCTGAACTGGATGTACCATACTGGGTTTCTGTTGGGAATGCACCAGTTTTGTATTTCTTTATGTCAGTAACATGATTTTTGTGGCATGCTAGTGCCATGAGCACAGGAATGCTCAGCACTACCGCACAGAATGCAAACACAAAGGCATACTACACAAGGCATGTGTGTTTACATTCTGTGCATAACTGTTATCTGTAATGTTATCTCCCTAGAAAGTGGGATTGTCACATATTAGCAGTGTTACACATGGGTGCCATATTTCTTGGGTGTTATAGTCATGGGAGTCCTCCACTGTAAAACATGGCATGCTCAATATCAATGCTGCATTGGACACTGATGATGATGCTGTTGGTGGCCCAACACTAGGACAGTCTGAGAGCACAACATCATTTTTGGCAAAAGTGGCTGTGTAGGGGATTTAACCGCTTATTTTCAGTGACACAGCTCTGTTGCCTGTGAAACCTGCCAAATCTGTCCGGACCCCATGGAAGGACAGATCATGCTGAGCACCTGTACACAGGGAGCACCCTCATCTTTTGTCCACAGGCTAGCAGATGTCAGTAACAGCAACACAAAGCATGGCAACAGAAGTTAGGAGAAGTAGGCCAGTGGTCATAAATGCCACAACTCCTGTTCACTGCCCAAGCTGGAGGTCACAGTTGGTGTTGCACAGTGGATGTGCAGGACAGTCATCCAGGCACAGCTGAATATCACCATTGCCATGACTGAGGTAATAGGTGTACTGTGCAGCCTGCTTGAAGACACATATGCACATGTGACTACTTCACCCAACTGATTGGCATGTTGGACAGGGACACAGGTGCCTCTACTGCCTCCATGGGTAAGTCTGCCTCTATACATCAGTTCCAACTCTATTCCTTTAGCCACAGCTTATCTATTTCTACTGTTAGTACACCCCACTGGTATGGTTGGTCAATGTCACATATTGCTACCTCGTCTACACCACCCGCTGGTGATAAGCTAGCATTGCAAGGCTGCCCACACAGACACAGCCTCAGTGTGGGTCAAGCACATGACACAGACAAGGGATCACAATCCTAGAATTTACCATCATCCATGCTGGCAGGTGTCGGTGCCAGTGCCATTTCTCAGAGAAGATGCACCCTTGGACAGTTATAATCACAGCCTGTGTCATTCCCACCTAGGATCCCACAGCATCTGCCACAGACTCATACACACATGTATATATTGCATACATGTCTGTAAGAGTTATATCCCAGTGAAACTATACTAACTCAGTAC
>NC_056727.1:396452367-396454867 GCF_019279795.1 Protopterus annectens
TGTAAGCAACAGTTTATGTGATCTGACAACAGATTCTCTCATTAGTCGCTACTAAAGATCAGTCATAGCAGAACTGCTATTATGATAGATATATTATATACTGGGAAAACTGAAGCCTAGAATAAAAACATTTAGCTGTGCTGGTAATAAAATGCAGCCACATACATAAACTATAGCATAAGGTGTAACCATAGATACAGTGAAATATCTTGCAGTTCACAAATATAACTGAAACATAAATCAGCACAAAAGTAAGGACCAGAGCAGAAGCTTAAATAAAGAGAAAGAAAGAAAAAAAAAGGAAAGCCTGTGTCAGTATAATGAACAAATGTGCAGTACAGAATATATAATTTCAAAATAGTCAATAGAGAAGGCTATGATAATGGAAGAAAAAACAGACAATGGAGCTTATCGCTAATAATGCTTTTCAGAAAACTGGCATGACAGAAATGTAAGAACTAATCAAACAAGGATAAAATAACTAAAATAAGAAAACTAAACTACATAAATCAGACATAGAATTGACAAGTTCAAGTTGATCTAGGTGCCTGAGGCCAAGCACAGAGCACTTAAAACAAACAATTCATAACTCAGAAATAAAAGGAGAATACGAGCATTTATCATAAATCTGAAAGTTTCAGAATTAACATTCTAAACCCAATGCTTATACAAACACATATAATTACACTTGGTTCATCATCTCTTGCCTCAGTAACAAATGCATTTGATCACTTCGGTGAGCCCTTGCCACACTCAATGAAGTAAGTGTTCATTCATTTGTAGGAAACCTACTCCAAACTCTAGGTCCCACACAATTTGGTTTTGTGAAGGGTAGATCATGCCTGCTCGACCTGGTTGACTTCTTTGAGTCAGTCACCAGAGCTGTGGATGAGGGTAAGGCAGTTCATACAGCCTGCCTCGATCTGGCCAAGGCCTTTGATACCATTCCTCACTCAGGAATTATTGATCAACTCACCAAACTAGACATCAACCTCTATATCACTAGGTGGGTTGCAAATTGGCTCACAGATATAATCCACACTGTGAAAGTAGTGGACTCCAAGTCAGACTGCCAACCAGTCATGAGTGGAGTCCCACAGGGATCGGTTTGACATCTATTACTCAGAAGTCTAGGCCAACATGGAGGGACTCTGGCTGACCACGTTCACAGACAACTGCAAGCTGGGAGCCATTATTAACTCCGCAAGTGATGCAGACATCCTACAGAAAGGCCACACTGAGACCAATGACTGGTGTCAAAACCATGGCCTTAAGCTTAATGCCAGAAAATGCGTCATCATCCCCTTTGGGAAAAACTCAGTTCCCACTAATTACCACATTGATGGGAGCCCACTGAGCACTGAAGGCGTTATAAGAGATCTGGGGGCACAGGTTGACAGCAACATCTCCTTCGACCACCACATTGCCACTGTGGTCAGAAAGTATTTCTATGTGGCACATCTCATTACCAAGGGTTTTGCATCCAGGAAGAAAGAGGTCATCATCTCTCTCTCTACTCTTCCCTCATTAGACCAGTCATCGAGTATAATGCCCTATTTGGCATGTATCTCACTAGACACCTGCAACAGCTGGAGAGGCCACAAAAATACCTCATGAAGAGGATCCTAGGCCTTAAAACATGTCCTACAGGGACAGACTGAAAAAACTCCAGCTATTCCCTGTCTCATATTGTCTACTAAGAGGCGATCTCTGCTTGACTTGCAAAGCCATGTCTAACCCAGCTCTGTTAGAAATGCTACATCTAAAGAAATCCCAATCCCTCCACATTACGTGCTCCAGAGGACCTCAACATTGTTACCACAATCAACAGAACATGCTGGAGGAACAGGCTCTTAACCCAGAGACTGCCCATTCTCTGGAACAGACTTCCCATACATGTCAAGCATAGCACCTCACTGGTCCTCTTCAAGAGAAATCTTGATGAGTGGATGGGAAATAGAAAGATCAGCCTGGGGATCAATCCAGTGGCTCTACTTGATAGAGGCACTGGGAACTAACGTCAGGCAGCATGATGCAACGGCACTTCTATGGGCTAGGCTTGTAAAGGCTCCAGGGCCACTAGCCTAGCACACACCCATGAACCTATGTTTATAGAAATGGATATGTATGCATTTGCTACAGGGCCACTAGCCTAGCACACACCCATGAACCTATGTTTATAGAAATGGATATATATGCATTTGCTACAGGGCCACTAGCCTAGCACACACCCATGAACCTATGTTTATAGAAATAGATATATATGCATTTGCTACAGGGCCACTAGCCTAGCACACACCCATGAACCTATGTTTATAGAAATAGATATATATGCATTTGCTACAGGGCCACTAGCCTAGCACACACCCATGAACATATGTTTATAGAAATAGATATATATGCATTTGCTACAGGGCCACTAGCCTAGCACACACCCATGAACCTATGTTTATAGAAATAGATATATATGCATTTGCTACAGGGCCACTAGCCTAGCACA